>NW_026736536.1:0-67000 GCF_949786415.1 Peromyscus eremicus
TTGTTCTGAGCAAGCTCACTGTTCTGGCCCTACAGGAAACACAGTAGAGTAGAAGAGTGCTCTTTTCTCAAAAGCAGAGTGTGTTTCTTGTAAGGCGAGCTAGCGTTTGTTTCCCAGTCCTAAATGGAGTTGAATCACACGCAGTTTTTGGTCCTACGAGCTAGAGTTGTTTTCTGGTAAGAAAAGTCACTATTGAGCTCCCATTGCCATACATAGTGCAAATAGCACTAGCGTCTGTTCCTAGCAAGTACACTGTATTGGACTGAAGATGAGCTACTGTTCTTCTCAGTTTCCTAAGCAGAGTTGAACTAGATATGGCCCCTGTGTGTAGGAAGCACAGTTCTTTTGTTCTGAGCAAGCTCACTGTTCTGGCCCTACAGGAAACACAGTAGAGTAGAAGAGTGCTCTTTTCTCAAAAGCAGAGTGTATTTCTTGTAAGGCGAGCTAGCGTTTGTTTCCCAGTCCTAAATGGAGTTGAATCACATGCAGTTTCTGGTCCTATGAGCAAGAGTTGTTTTCTGGTAAGAAGAGTCACTATTGTGCTCCCATTGTCATACACAGGGCAAATAGCGCTGGCGTCTGTTCCCAGCATGTACAGTGTATTGGACTGAAGAGGAGCTACTGTTCTTGTCAGTTTCCTAAGCAGAATTGAACTAGATATGGCCATGTGTGTAGGAAGCACAGTTCTTTTGTTCTGAGCACGCTCACTTTTCGGACCCCATAGGAAACACAGTAGAGTAGAAGAGTGCTCTTTTCTCAAAAGCAGAGTGTGTTTCTTGTAAGGCGAGCTAGCGTTTGTTTCCCAGTCCTAAATTGAGTTGAATCACATGCAGTTTTTGGTCCTACGAGCTAGAGTTGTTTTCTGGTAAGAAAAGACACTATTGCGCTCCCATTGCCACACACAGTGCAAAGAGGACTCGCGTCTGTTTCCATCAAGTACAGTGTATTGGACTGAAGAGGAGCTACTGTTCTTGTCAGTTTCCTAAGCAGAGTTGAACTAGATATGGCCCGTGTGTGTAGGAATCCCAGTTCTTTTGTACTGGAACCTCACTGATCGAACCCATAGGAAACAGAGTAGAGTAGAAGAGTGCTCTTTTCTCAAAAGCAGAGTGTGTTTCTTGTAAGGCGAGCTAGCGTTTGTTTCCCAGTCATAAATGGAGTTGAATCACATGCAGTTTTTGATCCTACGAGCAAGAGTTGTTTTCTGGTAAGGAAAGTCACTATTGCGCTCCCATTGCCATACACAGTGCAAATAGAACTCGCCTCTGTTCCCAGCAAGTACAGTGTATTGCACTGAAGAGGAGCTACTGTTCTTGTCAGTTTCGTAAGCAGAAGTGAACTAGATACGGCCATGTGTGAAGGAAGCACAGTTCTTTTGTTCTGAGCAAGCTCACTGTTCTGGCCCTATAGAAAACACAGTAGAGTAGAAGAGTGGTCTTTTCTCAAAAGCAGAGTGTGTTTCTTGTAAGGCGAGCTAGCGTTTGTTTCCCAGTCCTAAATATATTTGAATCACATGGAGTTTTTGATCCTACGAGCAAGAGTTGTTTTCTGGTAAGGAAAGTCACTATTGCGCTCCCATTGCCATACACAGTGCTAACAGCAATCGCCTCTGTTCCCATCAAGTACAGTGTATTGGACTGAAGAGGAGCTACTGTTCTTGTCAGTTTCGTAAGCAGAATTGACCTAGATATTGCCCGTGTGTGTAGGAAGCACAGTTCTTTTGTTCTGAGCAAGCTGACTGTTCGGACACCATAGGAAACACAGTAGAGTAGAAGAGTGCTCTTTTCTCAAAGCAGAGTGTGTTTCTTGTAAGTCGAACTAGTGCTTGTTTCCCAGTCCGAAATGGAGTTGAATCCCATGCAGTTTCTGGTCCTACGAGCAAGAGATGTTAACTGGTAGGAAGAGTCACTATTGCCCTCCCATTGCCATATACAGTGCAAATAGCTCTCGCGTTGTTCCCAGCAAGTACAGTGTATGGGACTGAAGAGGATCTACTGTTCTTGTTAGTTTCCTAAGCAGAATTGAACTAGATATGGCCGTGTGTGTAGGAAGCACAGTTCTTTTGTTCTGAGCAAGCTCACTCTTTTGGCCCTATAGGAAACACAGTAGAGTAGAAGAGTGCTCTTTTCTCAAAAGCAGAGTGTGTTTCTTGTAAGGCGAGCTAGCATTTGTTTCCCAGTCCTAAATTGAGTTGAATCACATGCAGTTTTTGGTCCTACGAGCTAGAGTTGTTTTCTGGTAAGGAAAGACACTATTGCGCTCCCATTGCCACACACAGTGCAAAGAGGACTCGCGTCTGTTCCGATCAAGTACAGTGTATTGGACTGAAGAGGAGCTACTGTTCTTGTCAGTTTCCTAAGCAGAGTTGAACTAGATATGGCCCGTGTGTGTAGGAAGCCCAGTTCTTTTGTACTGTAAGCTCACTGATTGAACCCATAGGAAACAGAGTAGAGTAGAAGAGTGCTCTTTTCTCAAAAGCAGAGTGTGTGTCTTGTAAGGCGAGCTACCATTTGTTTCCCAGTCCTAAATGGAGTGAATCACATGCAGTTTCTGGTCCTACGAGCAAGAGATGTTAACTGGTAGGAAGAGTCACTATTGCCCTCCCATTGCCATATACAGTGCAAATAGCTCTCGCGTTGTTCCCAGCAAGTACAGTGTATTGGACTGAAGAGGAGCTACTGTTCTTGTCAGTTTCCTAAGCGGAGTTAAACTAGATATGGCCCGTGTGTGTAGGAAGCACAGTTCTTTTGTTCTGAGCAAGCTCACTATTCTGGCCCTATAGGAAACACAGTAGAGTAGAAGAGTGCTCTTTTCTGAGAAGCAGAGTGTGTTTCTTGTAAGGCGAGCTAGCATTTGTTTCCCAGTCCTAAATGGAGTTGAATTACATGCAGTTTCTGGTCCTAAGAGCAAGAGTTGTTTTCTGGTAAGACGAGTCACTGTTGCACTCCCATTGTCATACACAGGGCAAATAGCACTGGCGTCTGTTCCCAGCATGTACAGTGTATTGGACTGAAGAGGAGCTACTGTTCTTGTCAGTTTCCTAAGCAGAATTGAACTAGATATGGCCGTGTGTGTAGGAAGCACAGTTCTTTTGTTCTGAGCAAGCTCACTCTTTTGGCCCTATAGGAAACACAGTAGAGTAGAAGAGTGCTCTTTTCTCAAAAGCAGAGTGTGTTTCTTGTAAGGCGAGCTAGCGTTTGTTTCCCAGTCCTAAATTGAGTTGAATCACATGCAGTTTTTGGTCCTACGAGCTAGAGTTGTTTTCTGGTAAGGAAAGACACTATTGCGCTCCCATTGCCACACACAGTGCAAAGAGGACTCGCGTCTGTTCCCATCAAGTACAGTGTATTGGACTGAAGAGGAGCTACTGTTCTTGTCAGTTTCCTAAGCAGAGTTGAACTAGATATGGCCCGTGTGTGTAGGAAGCCCAGTTCTTTTGTACTGTAAGCTCATTGATCGAACCCATAGGAAACAGAGTAGAGTAGAAGAGTGCTCTTTTCTCAAAAGCAGAGTGTGTGTCTTGTAAGGCGAGCTACCATTTGTTTCCCAGTCCTAAATGGAGTGAATCACATGCAGTTTCTGGTTCTACGAGCAAGAGTTGTTTTCTGGTAAGAAGAGTCATTATTGCGCTCCCATTATCATACACAGGGCAAATAGCACTGGCGTCTGTTCCCAGCATGTACAGTGTATGGGACGGAAGAGGATCTACTGTTCTTGTCAGTTTCCTAAGCAGAATTGAACTAGATATGGCCGTGTGTGTAGGAAGCACAGTTCTTTTGTTCTGAGCAAGCTCACTGTTTTGGCCCTGAAGGAAACACAGTAGAGTAGAAGAGTGCTCTTTTCTCAAAAGCAGAGTGTGTTTCTTGTAAGGCGAGCTAGCATTTGTTTCCCAGTCCTAAATGGAGTTGAATCACATGCAGTTTTTGGTCTTACGAGCTAGAGTTGTTTTCTGGTAAGAAAAGTCACTATTGAGCTCCCATTGCCATACATTGTGCAAATAGCACTAGCGTCTGTTCCCAGCAAGTACAGTGTATTGGACTGAAGAGGAGCTACTGTTCTTGTCAGTTTCCTAAGTAGAGTTGAACTAGATATGGCCCGTGTGTGTAGGAAGCACAGTTCTTTTGTTCTGAGCAAGCTCACTATTCTGGCCTTACAAAAAACACATTAGACTAGAAGAGTGCTCTTTTCTCAAAAGCAGAGTGTGTTTATTGTAAGGCGAGCTAGCGTTTGTTTCCCAGTTATAAATGGAGTTGAATCACATGCAGTTTCTGGTCCTACGTACAAGAGTTGTTTTCTGGTAAGAAGAGTCACTATTGCGCTACCATTATCATACACAGGGCAAATAGCACTGGCGTCTGTTCCCAGCATGTACAGTGTATTGGACTGAAGAGGAGCTCCTGTTCTTGTCAGTTTCCTAAGCAGAGTTGTACTAGATATAGCCCGTGTGTGTAGGAAGCACAGTTCTTTTGTTCTGAGCAAGCTAACTATTCTGGCCCTATAGGAAACACAGTAGAGTAGAAAACTGCTCTTTTCTCAAAAGCAGAGTGTTTTTCTTGTAAAGCGAGCTAGCGTTTGTTTCCCAGTCCTAAATGGAGTTGAATCAAATGCAGTTTCTGGTCCTACGAGCAAGAGTTGTTTTCTGGTAAGAAGAGGCACTGTTGTGCTCCCATTGTCATACACAGGGCAAATAGCACTGGCGTCTGTTCCCAGCATGTACAGTGTATGGGACGGAAGAGGATCTACTGTTCTTGTCAGTTTCCTAAGCAGAATTGAACTAGATATGGCCGTGTGTGTAGGAAGCACAGTTCTTTTGTTCTGAGCAAGCTCACTGTTTTGGCCCTGAAGGAAACACAGTAGAGTAGAAGAGTGCTCTTTTCTCAAAAGCAGAGTGTGTTTCTTGTAAGGCGAGCTAGCATTTGTTTCCCAGTCCTAAATGGAGTTGAATCACATGCAGTTTTTGGTCTTACGAGCTAGAGTTGTTTTCTGGTAAGAAAAGTCACTATTGAGCTCCCATTGCCATACATTTTGCAAATAGCACTAGCGTCTGTTCCCAGCAAGTACAGTGTATTGGACTGAAGAGGAGCTACTGTTCTTGTCAGTTTCCTAAGTAGAGTTGAACTAGATATGGCCCGTGTGTGTAGGAAGCACAGTTCTTTTCTACTGTAAGCTCACTGATCGAACCCAAAGGAAACACAGTAGAGTAGAAGAGTGCCCTTTTCTCAAAAACAGAGTGTGTTTCTTGTAAGGCGGGCTAGCATTTGTTTCCCAGTCCTAAATGGAGTTGAATCACATGCAGTTTCTGGTCCTACGAGCAAGAGTTGTTTTCTATTAAGAAGAGTCACTATTGTGCTCCCATTGTCATACACAGGGCAAATTGCACTGGCGTCTGTTCCCAGCATGTACAGTTTTTTGGACTGAAAATGATCTACTGTTCTTGTCAGTTTCCTAAGCAGAATTGAACTAGATATGGCCATGTGTGTAGGAAGCACAGTTCTTTTGTTCTGAGCAAGCTCACTGTTCTGGCCCTATAGAAAACACAGTAGAGTAGAAGAGTGATCTTTTCTCAAAAGCAGAGTGTGTTTCTTGTAAGGCGAGCTAGCGTTTGTTTCCCAGTCCTAAGTGGAGTTGAATCACATGCAGTTTTTGATCCTACGAGCAAGAGTTGTTTTCTGGTAAGGAAAGTCACTATTGCGCTCCCATTGCCATATACAGTGCAAATAGAACTCGCCTCTGTTCCCAGCAAGTACAGTGTATTGGACTGAAGAGGAGCTACTGTTCTTGTCAGTTTCGTAAGCAGAATTGAACTAGATATGGCCATGTGTGTAGGAAGCACAGTTCTTTTGTTCTGAGCAAGCTCACTGTTCTGGCCCTATAGAAAACACAGTAGAGTAGAAGAGTGATCTTTTCTCAAAAGCAGAGTGTGTTTCTTGTAAGGCGAGCTAGTGTTTGTTTCCCAGTCCTAAATATATTTGAATCACATGGAGTTTTTGATCCTATGAGCAAGAGTTGTTTTCTGGTAAGGAAAGTCACTATTGCGCTCCCATTGCCATACACAGTGCTAATAGCACTCGCCTCTGTTCCCATCAAGTACAGTGTTTTGGACTGAAGAGGAGCTACTGTTCTTGTCAGTTTCCTAAGCAGAATTGACCTAGATATTGCCCGTGTGTGTAGGAAGCACAGTTCTTTTGTTCTGAGCAAGCTCACTATTCTGGCCCTATAGGAAACACAGTAGAGTAGAAGAGTGCTCTTTTCTCAAAAGCAGAGTGTGTTTCTTGTAAGGTGAGCTAGCGTTTGTTTCCCAGTCCTAAATGGAGTTGAATCACATGCAGTTTTTGGTCCTAGAGCTAGAGTTGTTTTCTGGTAAGGAAAGTCACTATTGCGCTCCCATTGCCACACACTGTGCAAAGAGGACTCGCGTCTGTTCCCATTAAGTACAGTGTATTGGACTGAAGAGGAGCTACTGTTCTTGTCAGTTTCCTAAGCAGAGTTGAACTAGATATGGCCCGTGTGTGTAGGAAGCCCAGTTCTTTTGTACTGTAAGCTCACTGATCGAACCCATAGGAAACAGAGTAGAGTAGAAGAGTGCTCTTTTCTCAAAAGCAGAGTGTGTTTCTTGTAAGGCGAGCTAGCATTTGTTTCCCAGTCCTAAATGGAGTTGAATCACATGCAGTTTCTGGTTCTACGAGCAAGAGTTGTTTTCTGGTAAGAAGAGTCATTATTGCACTCCCATTATCATACACAGGGCAAATAGCACTGGCGTCTGTTCCCAGCATGTACAGTGTATTGGACTGAACAGGATCTACTGTTCTTGTCAGTTTCCTAAGCAGAGTTGAACTAGATATAGTCGGTGTGTGTACGAAGCACAGTTCTTTTGTTCTGAGCAAGCTCACGATTCTGGCCTTACAAAAAACACATTAGACTAGAAGAGTGCTCTTTTCTCAAAAGCAGAGTGTGTTTATTGTAAGGCGAGCTAGCGTTTGTTTCCCAGTTATAAATGGAGTTGAATCACATGCAGTTTCTGGTCCTACGAACAAGAGTTGTTTTCTGGTAAGAAGAGTCACTATTGCGCTGCCATTATCATACACAGGGCAAATAGCACTGGCGTCTGTTCCCAGCATGTACAGTGTATTGGACTGAAGAGGAGCTCCTGTTCTTGTCAGTTTCTTAAGCAGAGTTGTACTAGATATAGCCCGTGTGTGTAGGAAGCACAGTTCTTTTGTTCTGAGCAAGCTAACTATTCTGGCCCTATAGGAAACACAGTAGAGTAGAAGACTGCTCTTTTCTCAAAAGCAGAGTGTTTTTCTTGTAAAGCGAGCTAGCGTTTGTTTCCCAGTCCTAAATGGAGTTGAATCCCATGCAGTTTCTGGTCCTACGAGCAAGAGTTGTTTTCTGGTAAGAAGAGTCACTGTTGTGCTCCCATTTTCATACACAGGGCAAATAGCACTGGCGTCTGTTCCCAGCAAGTACAGTGTAAGGGACGGAAGAGGATCTACTGTTCTTGTCAGTTTCCTAAGCAGAATTGAACTAGATATGGCCGTGTGTGTAGGAAGCACAGTTCTTTTGTTCTGAGCAAGCTCACTGTTTTGGCCCTGTAGGAAACACAGTAGAGTAGAAGAGTGCTCTTTTCTCAAAAGCAGAGTGTGTTTCTTGTAAGGCGAGCTAGCGTTTGTTTCCCAGTCCTAAATGGAGTTGAATCACATGCAGTTTTTGGTCCTACGAGCTAGAGTTGTTTTCTGGTAAGAAAAGTCACTATTGAGCTCCCATTGCCATACATAGTGCAAATAGCACTAGCGTCTGTTCCCAGCAAGTACACTGTATTGGACTGAAGATGAGCTACTGTTCTTCTCAGTTTCCTAAGCAGAGTTGAACTAGATATGGCCCCTGTGTGTAGGAAGCACAGTTCTTTTGTTCTGAGCAAGCACACTGTTCTGGCCCTACAGGAAACACAGTAGAGTAGAAGAGTGCTCTTTTCTCAAAAGCAGAGTGTATTTCTTGTAAGGCGAGCTAGCGTTTGTTTCCCAGTCCTAAATGGAGTTGAATCACATGCAGTTTCTGGTCCTATGAGCAAGAGTTGTTTTCTGGTAAGAAGAGTCACTATTGTGCTCCCATTGTCATACACAGGGCAAATAGCGCTGGCGTCTGTTCCCAGCATGTACAGTGTATTGGACTGAAGAGGAGCTACTGTTCTTGTCAGTTTCCTAAGCAGAATTGAACTAGATATGGCCATGTGTGTAGGAAGCACAGTTCTTTTGTTCTGAGCACGCTCACTTTTCGGACCCCATAGGAAACACAGTAGAGTAGAAGAGTGCTCTTTTCTCAAAAGCAGAGTGTGTTTCTTGTAAGGCGAGCTAGCGTTTGTTTCCCAGTCCTAAATTGAGTTGAATCACATGCAGTTTTTGGTCCTACGAGCTAGAGTTGTTTTCTGGTAAGAAAAGACACTATTGCGCTCCCATTGCCACACACAGTGCAAAGAGGACTCGCGTCTGTTTCCTTCAAGTACAGTGTATTGGACTGAAGAGGAGCTACTGTTCTTGTCAGTTTCCTAAGCAGAGTTGAACTAGATATGGCCCGTGTGTGTAGGAATCCCAGTTCTTTTGTACTGGAACCTCACTGATCGAACCCATAGGAAACAGAGTAGAGTAGAAGAGTGCTCTTTTCTCAAAAGCAGAGTGTGTTTCTTGTAAGGCGAGCTAGCGTTTGTTTCCCAGTCATAAATGGAGTTGAATCACATGCAGTTTTTGATCCTACGAGCAAGAGTTGTTTTCTGGTAAGGAAAGTCACTATTGCGCTCCCATTGCCATACACAGTGCAAATAGAACTCGCCTCTGTTCCCAGCAAGTACAGTGTATTGCACTGAAGAGGAGCTACTGTTCTTGTCAGTTTCGTAAGCAGAAGTGAACTAGATACGGCCATGTGTGAAGGAAGCACAGTTCTTTTGTTCTGAGCAAGCTCACTGTTCTGGCCCTATAGAAAACACAGTAGAGTAGAAGAGTGGTCTTTTCTCAAAAGCAGAGTGTGTTTCTTGTAAGGCGAGCTAGCGTTTGTTTCCCAGTCCTAAATATATTTGAATCACATGGAGTTTTTGATCCTACGAGCAAGAGTTGTTTTCTGGTAAGGAAAGTCACTATTGCGCTCCCATTGCCATACACAGTGCTAACAGCAATCGCCTCTGTTCCCATCAAGTACAGTGTATTGGACTGAAGAGGAGCTACTGTTCTTGTCAGTTTCGTAAGCAGAATTGACCTAGATATTGCCCGTGTGTGTAGGAAGCACAGTTCATTTGTTCTGAGCAAGCTGACTGTTCGGACACCATAGGAAACACAGTAGAGTAGAAGAGTGCTCTTTTCTCAAAGCAGAGTGTGTTTCTTGTAAGTCGAACTAGTGCTTGTTTCCCAGTCCGAAATGGAGTTGAATCCCATGCAGTTTCTGGTCCTACGAGCAAGAGATGTTAACTGGTAGGAAGAGTCACTATTGCCCTCCCATTGCCATATACAGTGCAAATAGCTCTCGCGTTGTTCCCAGCAAGTACAGTGTATGGGACTGAAGAGGATCTACTGTTCTTGTTAGTTTCCTAAGCAGAATTGAACTAGATATGGCCGTGTGTGTAGGAAGCACAGTTCTTTTGTTCTGAGCAAGCTCACTCTTTTGGCCCTATAGGAAACACAGTAGAGTAGAAGAGTGCTCTTTTCTCAAAAGCAGAGTGTGTTTCTTGTAAGGCGAGCTAGCATTTGTTTCCCAGTCCTAAATTGAGTTGAATCACATGCAGTTTTTGGTCCTACGAGCTAGAGTTGTTTTCTGGTAAGGAAAGACACTATTGCGCTCCCATTGCCACACACAGTGCAAAGAGGACTCGCGTCTGTTGCCATCAAGTACAGTGTATTGGACTGAAGAGGAGCTACTGTTCTTGTCAGTTTCCTAAGCAGAGTTGAACTAGATATGGCCCGTGTGTGTAGGAAGCCCAGTTCTTTTGTACTGTAAGCTCACTGATTAAACCCATAGGAAACAGAGTAGAGTAGAAGAGTGCTCTTTTCTCAAAAGCAGAGTGTGTGTCTTGTAAGTCGAACTACCATTTGTTTCCCAGTCCTAAATGGAGTGAATCACATGCAGTTTCTGGTCCTACGAGCAAGAGATGTTAACTGGTAGGAAGAGTCACTATTGCCCTCCCATTGCCATATACAGTGCAAATAGCTCTCGCGTTGTTCCCAGCAAGTGCAGTGTATTGGACTGAAGAGGAGCTACTGTTCTTGTCAGTTTCCTAAGCGGAGTTAAACTAGATATGGCCCGTGTGTGTAGGAAGCACAGTTCTTTTGTTCTGAGCAAGCTCACTATTCTGGCCCTATAGGAAACACAGTAGAGTAGAAGAGTGCTCTTTTCTGAGAAGCAGAGTGTGTTTCTTGTAAGGCGAGCTAGCATTTGTTTCCCAGTCCTAAATGGAGTTGAATTACATGCAGTTTCTGGTCCTAAGAGCAAGAGTTGTTTTCTGGTAAGACGAGTCACTGTTGCACTCCCATTGTCATACACAGGGCAAATAGCACTGGCGTCTGTTCCCAGCATGTACAGTGTATTGGACTGAAGAGGAGCTACTGTTCTTGTCAGTTTCCTAAGCAGAATTGAACTAGATATGGCCGTGTGTGTAGGAAGCACAGTTCTTTTGTTCTGAGCAAGCTCACTCTTTTGGCCCTATAGGAAACACAGTAGAGTAGAAGAGTGCTCTTTTCTCAAAAGCAGAGTGTGTTTCTTGTAAGGCGAGCTAGCGTTTGTTTCCCAGTCCTAAATGGAGTTGAATCACATGCAGTTTTTGGTCCTACGAGCTAGAGTTGTTTTCTGGTAAGGAAAGACACTATTGTGCTCCCATTGCCACACACAGTGCAAAGAGGACTCGCGTCTGTTCCCATCAAGTACAGTGTATTGGACTGAAGAGGAGCTACTGTTCTTGTCAGTTTCCTAAGCAGAGTTGAACTAGATATGGCCCGTGTGTGTAGGAAGCCCAGTTCTTTTGTACTGTAAGCTCATTGATCGAACCCATAGGAAACAGAGTAGAGTAGAAGAGTGCTCTTTTCTCAAAAGCAGAGTGTGTGTCTTGTAAGGCGAGCTACCATTTGTTTCCCAGTCCTAAATGGAGTGAATCACATGCAGTTTCTGGTTCTACGAGCAAGAGTTGTTTTCTGGTAAGAAGAGTCATTATTGCGCTCCCATTATCATACACAGGGCAAATAGCACTGGCGTCTGTTCCCAGCATGTACAGTGTATTGGACTGAAGAGGATCTACTGTTCTTGTCAGTTTCCTAAGCAAAGTTGAACTAGATATAGTCGGTGTGTGTAGGAAGCACAGTTCTTTTGTTCTGAGCAAGCTCACTATTCTGGCCTTACAAAAAACACATTAGACTAGAAGAGTGCTCTTTTCTCAAAAGCAGAGTGTGTTTATTGTAAGGCGAGCTAGCGTTTGTTTCCCAGTTATAAATGGAGTTGAATCACATGCAGTTTCTGGTCCTACGTACAAGAGTTGTTTTCTGGTAAGAAGAGTCACTATTGCGCTACCATTATCATACACAGGGCAAATAGCACTGGCGTCTGTTCCCAGCATGTACAGTGTATTGGACTGAAGAGGAGCTCCTGTTCTTGTCAGTTTCCTAAGCAGAGTTGTACTAGATATAGCCCGTGTGTGTAGGAAGCACAGTTCTTTTGTTCTGAGCAAGCTAACTATTCTGGCCCTATAGGAAACACAGTAGAGTAGAAAACTGCTCTTTTCTCAAAAGCAGAGTGTTTTTCTTGTAAAGCGAGCTAGCGTTTGTTTCCCAGTCCTAAATGGAGTTGAATCAAATGCTGTTTCTGGTCCTACGAGCAAGAGTTGTTTTCTGGTAAGAAGAGGCACTGTTGTGCTCCCATTGTCATACACAGGGCAAATAGCACTGGCGTCTGTTCCCAGCATGTACAGTGTATGGGACGGAAGAGGATCTACTGTTCTTGTCAGTTTCCTAAGCAGAATTGAACTAGATATGGCCGTGTGTGTAGGAAGCACAGTTCTTTTGTTCTGAGCAAGCTCACTGTTTTGGCCCTGAAGGAAACACAGTAGAGTAGAAGAGTGCTCTTTTCTCAAAAGCAGAGTGTGTTTCTTGTAAGGCGAGCTAGCATTTGTTTCCCAGTCCTAAATGGAGTTGAATCACATGCAGTTTTTGGTCTTACGAGCTAGAGTTGTTTTCTGGTAAGAAAAGTCACTATTGAGCTCCCATTGCCATACATTGTGCAAATAGCACTAGCGTCTGTTCCCAGCAAGTACAGTGTATTGGACTGAAGAGTAGCTACTGTTCTTGTCAGTTTCCTAAGTAGAGTTGAACTAGATATGGCCCGTGTGTGTAGGAAGCACAGTTCTTTTCTACTGTAAGCTCACTGATCGAACCCAAAGGAAACACAGTAGAGTAGAAGAGTGCCCTTTTCTCAAAAACAGAGTGTGTTTCTTGTAAGGCGAGCTAGCATTTGTTTCCCAGTCCTAAATGGAGTTGAATCACATGCAGTTTCTGGTCCTACGAGCAAGAGTTGTTTTCTATTAAGAAGAGTCACTATTGTGCTCCCATTGTCATACACAGGGCAAATTGCACTGGCGTCTGTTCCCAGCATGTACAGTTTTTTGGACTGAAAATGATCTACTGTTCTTGTCAGTTTCCTAAGCAGAATTGAACTAGATATGGCCATGTGTGCAGGAAGCACAGTTCTTTTGTTCTGAGCAAGCTCACTGTTCTGGCCCTATAGAAAACACAGTAGAGTAGAAGAGTGATCTTTTCTCAAAAGCAGAGTGTGTTTCTTGTAAGGCGAGCTAGCGTTTGTTTCCCAGTCCTAAATGGAGATGAATCACATGCAGTTTTTGATCCTACGAGGAAGAGTTGTTTTCTGGTAAGGAAAGTCACTATTGCGCTCCCTTTGCCATACACAGTGCAAATAGAACTCGCCTCTGTTCCCAGCAAGTACAGTGTATTGGACTGAAGAGGAGCTACTGTTCTTGTCATTTTCCTAAGCAGAATTGAACTAGATATGGCCATGTGTGAAGGAAGCACAGTTCTTTTGTTCTGAGGAAGCTCACTGTTCTGGCCCTATAGAAAACACAGTAGAGTAGAAGAGAGATCTTTTCTCAAAAGCAGAGTGTGTTTCTTGTAAGGCGAGCTAGCGTTTGTTTCCCAGTCCTAAGTGGAGTTGAATCACATGCAGTTTTTGATCCTACGAGCAAGAGTTGTTTTCTGGTAAGGAAAGTCACTATTGCGCTCCCATTGCCATATACAGTGCAAATAGAACTCGCCTCTGTTCCCAGCAAGTACAGTGTATTGGACTGAAGAGGAGCTACTGTTCTTGTCAGTTTCGTAAGCAGAATTGAACTAGATATGGCCATGTGTGAAGGAAGCACAGTTCTTTTGTTCTGAGCAAGCTCACTGTTCTGGCCCTATAGAAAACACAGTAGAGTAGAAGAGTGATCTTTTCTCAAAAGCAGAGTGTGTTTCTTGTAAGGCGAGCTAGCGTTTGTTTCCCAGTCCTAAATATATTTGAATCACATGGAGTTTTTGATCCTATGAGCAAGAGTTGTTTTCTGGTAAGGAAAGTCACTCTTGCGCTCCCATTGCCATACACAGTGCTAATAGCACTCGCCTCTGTTCCCATCAAGTACAGTGTATTGGACTGAAGAGGAGCTACTGTTCTTGTCAGTTTCGTAAGCAGAATTGACCTAGATATTGCCCGTGTGTGTAGGAAGCACAGTTCTTTTGTTCTGAGCAAGCTCACTATTCTGGCCCTATAGGAAACACAGTAGAGTAGAAGAGTGCTCTTTTCTCAAAAGCAGAGTGTGTTTCTTGTAAGGCGAGCTAGCGTTTGTTTCCCAGTCCTAAATGGAGTTGAATCACATGCAGTTTTTGGTCCTAGAGCTAGAGTTGTTTTCTGGTAAGGAAAGTCACTATTGCACTCCCATTGCCACACACTGTGCAAAGAGGACTCGCGTCTGTTCCCATTAAGTACAGTGTATTGGACTGAAGAGGAGCTACTGTTCTTGTCAGTTTCCTAAGCAGAGTTGAACTAGATATGGCCCGTGTGTGTAGGAAGCCCAGTTCTTTTGTACTGTAAGCTCACTGATCGAACCCATAGGAAACAGAGTAGAGTAGAAGAGTGCTCTTTTCTCAAAAGCAGAGTGTGTTTCTTGTAAGGCGAGCTAGCATTTGTTTCCCAGTCCTAAATGGAGTTGAATCACTTGCAGTTTCTGGTTCTACGAGCAAGAGTTGTTTTCTGGTAAGAAGAGTCATTATTGCACTCCCATTATCATACACAGGGCAAATAGCACTGGCGTCTGTTCCCAGCATGTACAGTGTATTGGACTGAACAGGATCTACTGTTCTTGTCAGTTTCCTAAGCAGAGTTGAACTAGATATAGTCGGTGTGTGTACGAAGCACAGTTCTTTTGTTCTGAGCAAGCTCACGATTCTGGCCTTACAAAAAACACATTAGACTAGAAGAGTGCTCTTTTCTCAAAAGCAGAGTGTGTTTATTGTAAGGCGAGCTAGCGTTTGTTTCCCAGTTATAAATGGAGTTGAATCACATGCAGTTTCTGGTCCTACGAGCAAGAGTTGTTCTGGTAAGAAGAGTCACTGTTGTGCTCCCATTGTCATACACAGGGCAAATAGCACTGGCGTCTGTTCCCAGCAAGTACAGTGTATGGGACGGAAGAGGATCTACTGTTCTTGTCAGTTTCCTAAGCAGAATTGAACTAGATATGGCCGTGTGTGTAGGAAGCACAGTTCTTTTGTTCAGAGCCAGGTCACTGTTTTGGCCCTGTAGGAAACACAGTAGAGTAGAAGAGTGCTCTTTTCTCAAAAGCAGAGTGTGTTTCTTGTAAGGCGAGCTAGCGTTTGTTTCCCAGTCCTAAATGGAGTTGAATCACATGCAGTTTTTGGTCCTACGAACTAGAGTTGTTTTCTGGTAATAAAAGTCACTATTGAGCTCCCATTGCCATACATAGTGCAAATAGCACTAGCGTCTGTTCCCAGCAAGTACACTGTATTGGACTGAAGATGAGCTACTGTTCTTCTCAGTTTCCTAAGCAGAGTTGAACTAGATATGGCCCGTGTGTGTAGGAAGCACACTTCTTTTGTTCTGAGCAAGCTTACTATTTTGGCCCTATAGGAAACACAGTAGAGTAGAAGAGTGTTCTTTTCTCAAAAGCAGAGTGTGTTTCTTGTAAGGCGAGCTAGCGTTTGGTTCCCAGTCCTAAATGGAGTTGAATCACATGCAGTTTCTGGTGGTACGAGCTAGAGTAGTTTTCTGGTAATTAAAGTCACTATTGCGCTCCCATTGACATACACAGTGCAAATAGCACTCGCATCTGTTCCCAGCAAGTACAGTGTATTGGACTGAATAGGAGCTACTGTTCTTGTCAGTTTCCTAAGCAGAGTTGGACTAGATATAGTCCGTGAGTGTAGGAAGCACAGTTCTTTTGTTCTGAGCAAGCTCACTATTCTGGCCCTATAGGAAACACAGTAGAGTAGAAGAATGCTCTTTTCTCAAAAGCAGAGTGTTTTTCTTGTAAAGCGAGCTAGCGTTTGTTTCCCAGTCAGAAATGGAGTTGAATCACATGCAGTTTCTGGTCCTAAGAGCAAGAGTTGTTTTCTGGTAAGAAGAGTCACTATTGTGCTCCCATTGTCATACACAGGGCAAATAGCACTGGCGTCTGTTCCCAGCAAGTACAGTGTAAGGGACGGAAGAGGATCTACTGTTCTTGTCAGTTTCCTAAGCAGAATTGAACTAGATATGGCCGTGTGTGTAGGAAGCACAGTTCTTTTGTTCTGAGCAAGCTCACTGTTTTGGCCCTGTAGGAAACACAGTAGAGTAGAAGAGTGCTCTTTTCTCAAAAGCAGAGTGTGTTTCTTGTAAGGCGAGCTAGCGTTTGTTTCCCAGTCCTAAATGGAGTTGAATCACATGCAGTTTTTGGTCCTACGAACTAGAGTTGTTTTCTGGTAAGGAAAGTCACTATTGAGCTCCCATTGCCATACATAGTGCAAATAGCACTCGCATCTGTTCTCAGCAAGTACATTGTATTGGACTGAAGATGAACTACTGTTCTTCTCAGTTTCCTAAGCAGAGTTGAACTAGATATGGCCCCTGTGTGTAGGAAGCACAGTTCTTTTGTTCTGAGTAAGCTCACTGTTCTGGCCCTATAGGAAACACAGTAGAGTAGAAGAGTGCTCTTTTCTCAAAAGCAGAGTGTGCTTCTGGTAAGGCGAGCTAGCGTTTGGTTCCCAGTCCTAAATGGAGTTGAATCACATGCAGTTTTTGGTCCTACGAGCTAGAGTTGTTTTTTGGTATGGAAAGTCACTATTGCGCTCCCATTGACATATACAGTGCAAATAGCACTCGCGTCTGTTCCCAGCAAATACAGTGTATTGGACTGAAGAGGAGCTACTGTTCTTGTCAGTTTCCTAAGTAGAGTTGAACTAGATATGGCCCGTGTGTTTAGGAAGCAAATTCTTTTGTTCTGAGCAAGCTCACTGTTCGGACCACATAGGAAACACTGTAGAGTAGAAGAGTGCTCTTTTCTCAAAAGCAGAGTTTGTTTCTTGTAAGGCGAGCTGGCGTTTGTTTTGCAGTCCTAAATGGAGTTGAATCACATGCAGTTTCTGGTCCTACGAGCAAGAGTTGTTTTCTGGTAAGAAGAGTCACTATTGCGCTCCCATTATCATACACAGGGCATATAGCACTGGCGTCTCTTCCCAGCATGTACAGTGTATTGGATTGAAGAGGAGCTACTGTTCTTGTCAGTTTCCTAGGCAGAGTTGGACTAGATATAGCCCGTGAGTGTAGGAAGCACAGTTCTTTTGTTCTGAGCAAGCTCACTATTCTGGCCCTAGAGGAAACACAGTAGAGTAGAAGACTGCTCTTTTCTCAAAAGCAGAGTGTTTTTCTTGTAAAGCGAGCTAGCGTTTGTTTCCCAGTCAGAAATGGAGTTGAATCACATGCAGTTTCGGGACCTAAGAGCAAGAGTTGTTTTCTGGTAAGAAGAGTCACTATTGTCTCCCATTGTCATACACAGGGCAAATAGCACTGGCGTCTGTTCCCAGCAAGTACAGTATATGGGACGGAAGAGGATCTACTGTTCTTGTTAGTTTCCTAACCAAAATTGAACTAGATATGGCCGTGTGTGTAGGAAGCACAGTTCTTTTGTAATGAGTAAGCTCACTGTTCTGGCCTTATAGGAAACACAGTAGACAAGAGAGATCTTTTTTCAAAAGCAGAGTGTGTTTCTTGTAAGGCGAGCTAGCGTTTGTTTCGCAGTCCTAAATGGAGTTGAATCACATGCAGTTTGTGGTCCTATGAGCAAGAGATGTTTTCTGGTAAGAAGAATCACTATTGCTATCCCATTGTCATACACATTGCAAATAGCACTAGCAATGTCCCATGCATGTACAGTGTATTGGACTGAAGAGGATCTACTGTTCTTGTCAGTTTCCTAAGCAGAATTGAACTAGATATGGCCATGTGTGAAGGAAGCACAGTTCTTTTATTCTGAGCAAGCTCACTGTTCTGGCCCTATAGAAAACACAGTAGAGTAGAAGAGTGATCTTTTCTCAAAAGGAGAGTGTGTTTCTTGTAAGGCAAGCTAGCGTTTGTTTCCCAGTCCTAAATATAGTTGAATCACATGCAGTTTTTGATCCTATGAGCAAGGGTTGTTTTCTGGTAAGGAAAGTCACTATTGCGCTCCCATTGTCATACACAGGGCAAATAGCACTGCGTCTGTTCCCAGCAAGTACAGTGTATTGGACTGAAGAGGATCTACTGTTCTTGTCAGTTTCCTAAGCAGAATTGAACTAGATATGGCCGTGTGTGTAGGAAGCACAGTTCTTTTGTTCTGAGCAAGCTCACTGTTTTGGCCCTATAGGAAAAACAGTAGAGTAGAAGAGTGCTCTTTTCTCAAAAGCAGAGTGAGTTTCTTGTAAGGCAAGCTAGCGTTTGTTTCCCAGTCCTAAATGGAGTTGAATCACATGCAGTTTTTGGTCCTACGAGCTAGAGTTGTTTTCTTGTAAGGAAAGTCACTCTTGCGCTCCCATTGCCACACACAGTGCAAAGAGGACTCGCGTCTGTTCCCATCAAGTACAGTGTATTGGACTGTAGAGGAGCTACTGTTCTTGTCAGTTTCCTAAGCAGAGTTGAACTAGATATGGCCCCTGTGTGTAGGAAGCACAGTTCTGTTGTTCTGAGCAAGCTGACTGTTCGGAACCCATAGGAAACACAGTAGAGTAGAAGAGTGCTCTTTTCTCAAAAGCAGAGTGTGTTTCTTGTAAGGCGAACAAGTGCTTGTTTCCCAGTCTGAAATGGAGTTGAATCCCATGCAGTTTCTGGTCCTACGAGCAAGAGATGTTATCTGGTAAGAAGAGTCACTATTGCGCTCCCATTGCCATACACAGTGCAAATAGCTCTCGCGTCTGTTCCCAGCAAGTACAGTGTATTGGACTGAAGAGGAGCTACTGTTCTTGTCTGTTTCCTAAGTGGAGTTAAACTAGATATGGCCCGTGTGTGTAGGAAGCACAGTTCTTTTGTTCTGAGCAAGCTCACTCTTTTGGCCCTATGGGAAACACAGTAGAGTAGAAGAGTGCTCTTTTCTCAAAAGCAGAGTGTGTTTCTTGTAAGGCGAGCTACCGTTTGTTTCCCAGTCCTAAATTGAGTTGAATCACATGTAGTTTTTGGTCCTATGAGCTAGAGTTGTTTTCTGGTAAGGAAAGTCACTATTGCGCTCCCATTGCCACACACAGTGCAAAGAGGACTCGCGTCTGTTCCCATCAAGTACAGTGTATTGGACTGAAGAGGAGCTACTGTTCTTGTCAGTTTCCTAAGCAGAGTTGAACTAGATATGGCCCGTGTGTGCAGGAAGCACAGTTCTTTTGTACTGTAAGCTCACTGATCGAACACATAGGGAACAGAGTAGAGTAGAAGAGTGCTCTTTTCTCAAAAGCAGAGTGTGTTTCTTGTGAGGCGAGCTAGCATTTGTTTCCCAGTCCTAAATGGAGTTGAATCACATGCAGTTTCTGGTCCTATGAGCAAGAGTTGTTTTCTGGTAAGAAGAGTCACTATTGCGCTCCCATTGTCATACACAGGGCAAATAGCACTGGCGTCTGTTCCCAGCATGTACAGTGTATTGGACTGAAGAGGATCTACTGTTCTTGTCAGTTTCCTAAGCAGAATTGAACTGGATATGGCCGTGTGTGTAGGAAGCACAGTTCTTTTGTTCTGAGCAAGCTCACTGTTTTGGCCCTATAGGAAACACAGTAGAGTAGAAAAGTGCTCTTTTCTCAAAAGCAGAGTGTGTTTCTTGTAAGCGAGCTAGCGTTTGTTTCCCAGTCCTAAATGGAGTTGAATCACATGCAGTTTTTGGACCTACGAGCTAGAGTTGTTTTCTGGTAAGGAAAGTCACTATTGCGCTCCCATTGCCCCACACAGTGCAAAGAGGACTCGCATCTGTTCCCATCAAGTACAGTGTATCTGACTGAAGAGGAGCTACTGTTCTTGTCAGTTTCCTAAGCAGAGTTGAACTACATGTGGTCCGTGTGTGTAGGAAGCACAGTTCTTTTGTTCTGAGCAAGCTGACTGTTCGGACCCCATAGGAAACACAGTAGAGTAGAAGAGTGCTCTTTTCTCAAAAGCAGAGTGTGTTTCTTGTAAGGCGAACTAGTACTTGTTTCCCAGTCTGAAATGGAGTTGAATCCCATGCAGTTTCTCTTCTTACGAGCAAGAGTTGTTTTCTGGTAAGGAAAGTCACTATTGCGCTCCCATTGCCACACACATTGCAAAGAGGACTCGCGTCTGTTCCCATCAAGTACAGTGTATTGGACTGAAGAGGAGCTACTGTTCTTGTCAGTTTCTTAAGCAGAGTTGAACTAGATATGGCCCGTATGTGTAGGAAGCACAGTTCTTTTCTACTGTAAGCTCACTGATCGAACCCATAGGAAACACAGCAGAGTAGAAGAGTGCCCTTTTCTCAAAAACAGAGTGTGTTTCTTGTAAGGCGAGCTAGCATTTGTTTCCCAGTCTTAAATGGAGTTGAATCACATGGAGTTTCTGGTCCTACGAGCAAGAGTTGTTTTCTATTAAAAAGAGTCACTATTGTGCTCCCATTGTCATACACAGGGCAAATTGCACTGGCGTCTGTTCCCAGCATGTACAGTTTATTGGACTGAAAAGGATCTACTGTTCTTGTCAGTTTCCTAACCAGAATTGAACTAGATATGGCCATGTGTGAAGAAAGCACAGTTCTTTTGTTCTGAGCAAGCTCACTGTTCTGGCCCTATAGAAAACACAGTAGAGTAGAAGAGTGATCTTTTCTCAAAAGCAGAGTGTGTTTCTTGTAAGGCGAGCTAGCGTTTGTTTCCCAGTCCTAAATGGAGTTGAATCCCATGCAGTTTTTGATCCTATGAGCAAGAGTTGTTTTCTGGTAAGGAAAGTCACTATTGCGCTCCCATTGCCATACACAGTGCAAATAGCACTCGCCACTAGTCCCATCAAGTACAGTATATTGGACTGAAGAGGAGCTACTGTTCTTCTCAGTTTCCTAAGCAGAGTTGAACTAGATATGGCCCCTGTGTGTAGGAAGCACAGTTCTTTTGTTCTGAGCAAGTTGACTGTTCGGACCACATAGGAAACACAGTAGAGTAGAAGAGAGCTCTTTTCTCAAAGCAGAGTGTATTTCTTGTAAGGCGAACTAGTGCTTGTTTTCCAGTCTGAAATGGAGTTGAATCCCATGCAGTTTCTGGTCCTACGAGCAAGAGATGTTAACTGGTAAGAAGAGTCGCTATTGCGCTCCCATTGCCATATACAGTGCAAATAGCTCTCGCGTCTGTTCCCAGCAAGTACAGTGTATTGGACTGAAGAGGAGCTACTGTTCTTGTCAGTTTCCTAAGCGGAGTTAAACTAGATATGGCCCGTGTGTGTAGGAAGCACAGTTCTTTTGTTCTGAGCAAGCTCACTATTCTGGACCTATAGGAAACACAGTAGAGTAGAAGAGTGCTCTTTTCTGAGAAGCGTAGTGTGTTTCTTGTAAGGCGAGCTAGTGTTTGTTTCCCAGTCCTAAATGGAGTTGAATCACATGCAGTTTCTGGTCCTACGAGCAAGAGTTGTTTTCTGGTAAGAAGAGTCACTATTGCACTCCCATTGTCATATACAGGGCAAATAGCACTGGCGTCTGTTCCCAGCATGTGCAGTGTATTGGACTGAAGAGGAGCTACTGTTCTTGTCAGTTTCCTAAGAAGAGTTGAACTAGATATGGCCCCTGTGTGTAGGAAGCACAGTTCTTTTGTTCTGAGCAAGCTCACTGTTCGGACCCCATAGGAAACACAGTAGAGTAGAATAGTGCTCTTTTCTCAAAAGCAGAGTGTGTTTCTTGTAAGGCGAACTAGTGCTTGTTTCCCAGTCTGAAATGGAGTTGAATCCCATGCAGTTTCTGGTCCTACGAGCAAGAGATGTTAACTGGTAAGAAGAGTCTCTATTGCTCTCCCATTGCCATATACAGTGCAAATAGCTCTCGCGTTTGTTATCAGCAAGTACAGTGTATTGGACTGAAGAGGAGCTACTGTTCTTGTCAGTTTACTAAGCGGAGTTAAACTAGATATGGCCCGTGTGTGTAGGAAGCACAGTTCTTTTGTTCTGAGCAAGCTCAATTTTCAGACCCCATAGTAAACACAGTAGAGTAGAGGAGTGCTCGTTTCTCAAAAGCAGAGTGTGTTTCTTGTAAGGCTAGCTAGTGTTTGTTTCCCAGTCAGAAACAGAGTTGAGTCCCATGATGTTTCTGGTCCTAGGTGCAAGAGTTGTTTTCTGGTAAGGAAAGTCACTATTGTGCTCCCATTGCCACACACAGTGCAAAGAGGACTCGCGTCTGTTCCCATCAAGTACAGTGTATTGGACTGAAGAGGAGCTACTGTTCTTGTCAATTTCCTAAGCAGAGTTGAACTAGATATGGCCCCTGTGTGTAGGAAGCACAGTTCTTTTGTACTGTAAGCTCACTAATCGAACACATAGGAAACAGTGTAGAGTAGAAGAGTAATCTTTTCTCAAAAGCAGAGTGTGTTTCTTGTAAGGCGAGCTAGCATTTGTTTCCCAGTCCTAAATGGAGTTGAATCACATTCAATTTCTGGTCCTACGAGCAAGAGTTGTTTTCTGGTAAGAAGAGTCACTATTGCGCTCCCATTGTCATACACAGGGCAAATAGCACTGGCGTCTGTTCCCAGCATGTACAGTGTATTGGACTGAAGAGGTTCTACTGTTCTTGTCAGTTTCCTAAGCAGAATTGAACTAGATATGGCCGTGTTTGTAGGAAGCACAGTTCTTTTGTTCTGAGCAAGCTCACTGTTTTGGCCCTATAGGAAACACAGTAGAGTAGAAGAGTGCTCTTTTTCAAAAGCAGAGTGTGTTTCTTGTAAGGCGAGCTAGCATTTGTTTCCCAGTCCTAAATGGAGTTGAATCACATGCAGTTTCTGGTCCTACGCGCAAGTGTTGTTTTCTGGTAAGAAGAGTGACTATTGCGCTCCCATTGTCATACACAGGGCAAATAGCACTGGCATCTGTTCCCAGCATGTACAGTGTATTGGACTGAAGAGGAGCTACTGTTCTTGTCAGTTTCCTCAGCAGAATTGAACTAGATATGGCCGTGTGTGTAGGAAGCACAGTTCTTTTCTACTGTAAGCTCACTTATCGAACCCATAGGAAACACAGTAGAGTAGAAGAGTGCCCTTTTCTCAAAAAGAGAGTGTGTTTCTTGTAAGGCGAGCTAGCATTTGTTTCCCAGTCCTAAATGGAGTTGAATCACATGTAGTTTCTGGTCCTATGAGCAAGAGTTGTTTTCTATTAAGAAGAGTCACTATTGTGCTCCCATTGTCATACACAGGGCAAATTGCACTGGCGTCTGTTCCCAGCATGTACAGTTTATTGGACTGAAAAGGATCTACTGTTCTTGTCAGTTTCCTAAGCAGAATTGAACTAGATATGGCCATGTGTGTAGGAAGCACAGTTCTTTTGTTCTGAGCAAGCTCACTGTTCTGGCCCTATAGAAAACACAGTAGAGTAGAAGAGTGATCTTTTCTCAAAAGCAGAGTGTGTTTCTTGTAAGGCGAGCTAGCGTTTGTTTCCCAGTCCTAAATGGAGTTGAATCACATGCAGTTTTTGATCCTATGAGCAAGAGTTGTATTCTGGTAGGGAAAGTCACTATTGTGCTCCCATTGCCATACACAGTGCAAATAGCACTCGCCTCTGTTCCCAGCAAGTACAGTGTATTGGACTGAAGAGGAGCTACTGTTCTTGTCAGTTTCGTATGCAGAATTGACCTAGATATGGCCCGTGTGTGAGTGAAGCACAGTTCCTTTTTTCTGAGCAAGCTCACTGTTCTTGCCCTATAGGAAACACAATAGAGTAGAAGAGTGCTCTTTTCTCAAAAGCAGAGTGTGTTCTTTGTAAGGGGAGCTATTGTTTGTTTCCAAGTATGAAATGGAGTTGAATCCCATGCAGTTTCTGGTCCTACAATCAAGAGTTGTTTTCTGGTAAGAAGAGTCACTATTGTGCTCCCATTGCCATATACAGTGCAAATAGCACTCGCGTCTGTTCACAGCAAGTACAGTGTATTGGACTGAAGAGGAGCTACTGTTCTTGTCAGTTTCCTAAGCAGAGTTGAACTAGATATGGCCCGTGTGTGTAGGAAGCACAGTTCTTTTGTTCTGAGCAAGCTCACTGTTTGGACCCCACAGGAAACACAGTAGAGTAGAGGAGTTCTCTTTTCTCAAAAGCAGAGTATGTTTCTTGTAAGGCGAGCTAGCGTTTGTTTCGCAGTCCTAAATGGAGTTGAATCACATGCAGTTTCTGGTCCTATGAGCAAGAGATGTTTTCTGGTAAGAAGAGACACTATTGCGGTCCCATTGTCATACACATTGCAAATAGCACTGGCATCTGTTCCCTGCATGTACATTGTATTGGACTGAAGAGGATCTACTGTTCTTGTCAGTTTCCTAAGCAGAATTGAACTGGATATGTCCCGTGTGTGTAGGAAGCACAGTTCCTTTGTTTTGAGCAAGATGACTGTTCAGACTGCACAAGAATCACTGTAGAGTAGGAGAGTGCTCTTTTCTTAAAAGCCGAGTGTGTTTCTTGTAAGGCGAGCTATTGTTTGTTTCACAGTCCTAAATGGAGTTGAATCCCATGCAGTTTCTGGTCCTATGAGCAAGAGTTGTTTTCTGGTAAGAAGAGTCACTATTGCGCTCCCATTGTCATACACAGGGCAAATAGCACTGGCGTCTGTTCCCAGCATGTACAGTGTATTGGACTGAAGAGGATCTACTGTTCTTGTCAGTTTCCTAAGCAGAGTTGAACTAGATATAGTCGATGTGTGTAGGAAGCACAGTTCTTTTGTTCTGAGCAAGGTCACTATTCTGGCCCTACGAAAAACACATTAGAGTAGAAGAGTGCTGTTTTCTCAAAAGCAGAGTGTGTTTCTTGTAAGGCGAGCTAGCCTTTGTTGCCCAGTTCTAAATGGAGTTGAATCACATGCAGTTTCTGGTCCTATGAGCAAGAGTTGTTTTCTGGTAAGAAGAGTCACTATTGTGCTCCCATTATCATACACAGGGCAAATAGCACTGGCGTCTGTTCCCAGCATGTACAATGTATTAGACTGAAAAGGAGCTACTGTTCTTGTCAGTTTCCTAAGCAGAGTTGAACTAGATATAGCCCGTGTGTGTACGAAGCACAGTTCTTTTGCTCTGAGTAAGCTCACTGTTTTGGCCCTATAGGAAACACCGTAGAGTAGAAGAGTCATCTTTTCTCAAAAGCAGAGTGTTCCTTGTAAGGGGAGCTAGCATTTGTTTCTCAGTCCTAAATGGAATTGAATCACATGCAGTTTTTGATCCTACGAGAAAGAGTTGTTTTCTGGTAAGGAAAGTCACTATTGCGCTCCCAATGCAACACACAGTGCAAAGAGGACTCGCATGTGTTCCCATCAAGTACAGTGTATTGGACTGAAGAGGAGCTACTGTTCTTGTCAGTTTCCTAAGCAGAGTTGAACTAGATATGGCCCGTGTGTGTAGGAAGCCCAGTTCTATTGTACTGTAAGCTCACTGATCGAACCCATAGGAAACACATTAGAGTAGAAGAGTGAACTTTTCTCAAAAGCAGAGTGTGTTTCTTGTAAGGCGAGCTAGCGTTTGTTTTGCAGTCATAAATGGAGTTGAATCACATGCAGATTTTGGTCCTAGGAGCAAGAGTTGTTTTCCGGTAAGAAGAGTCACTATTGAGCTCCCATTGTCATACACAGGGGAAATAGCACTGGCGTCTGTTCCCAGCAAGTACAGTGTATTGGACTGAAGAGGAACTACTGTTCTTGTCAGTTTCCTAAGCAGAGTTGAACTAGATATAGCCCGTGTGTGTAGGAAGCACAGTTCTTTTGTTCTGAGCAAGCTCACTGTTTGGAACTTAAAGGAAACACAGAAGAGTAGAAGAGTGCTCTTTTATCATAAGCAGAGTGTGTTTCTTGTAAGGCGAGCTAGCGTTTGTTTCGCAGTCCTAAATGGAGTTGAATCACATGCAGTTTTTGGTCCTACGAGCAAGAGTTGTTTTCTGGTAAGGAAAGTCACTATTGTGCTCCCATTGCCATACACAGTGCAAATAGCACTCCCGTCTGTTCCCATTAAGTACAGTGTATTGGACTGAAGAGGAGCTACTGTTCCTGTCAGTTTCCTAGGTAGAGTTGAACTAGATATGGCCCGTGTGTGTAGGAAGCACAGTTCTTTTGTTCTCAGGAAGCTCACTGTTCAGACCCCATAGGAAACACTGTAGAGTAGAAGAGTGCTCTTTTCTCAAAAGCAGAGTGTGTTTCTTCTAAGGTGAGGTAGCGTTAGTTTCCCAGTCCTAAATGGAGTTCAATCACAAGCAGTTTCTGGTCCTACGAGCAAGAGTTGTATTATGGTAAGAAGAGTCACTATTGTGCTCCCATTGTCATACAAGTGGCAAATAGCACTGGCGTCTGTTCCCAGCATTTAAAGTGTATTGGACTGAAGAGGATCTACTGTTCTTGTCAGTTTCCTAAGCAGAGTTGAACTAGATATGGCCCGTGTGTGAAGGAAGCCCAGTTCTTTTGTTCTGAGCAACTCACTGTTCGGACCCCATAGGAAACACAGTAGAATAGAAGAGAGCTCTTTTCTCAAAAGGAGAGTGTGTTTCTTTTTTTTTTTTTTTTTTTTTTTTTTTTTTTTGGTTTTTTGAGACAGGGTTTCTCTGTGTAGCTTTGCGCCTTTCCTGGAACTCACTTGGTAGTCCAGGCTGGCCTCGAACTCACAGAGATCCGCCTGGCTCTGCCTCCCGAGTGCTGGGATTAAAGGCGTGCGCCACCACCGCCCGGCCTGAGAGTGTGTTTCTTGTAAAGCGAGCTAGCGTTTGTTTCCTAGTCCTAAATGGAGTTGAATCACATGCAGTTTCTGGTCCTACGAGCAAGAGTTGTTTTCTGGTAAGAAGAGTCACTATTGCGCTCCCTTTGTCATACACAGGGCAAATAGCACTGGCGTATGTTCCCAGCATGTAGAGTGTATTGGACTGAAGATGATGTACTGTTCTTGTCAGTTTCCTAAGCAGAGTTGAACTAGATATGGCCCGTGTGTGTAGGAAGCACAGTTCTTTTGTTCTGAGCAAGCTCACTGTTCGGACCCCATAGGAAACACAGTAGAACAGAAGAGTACTCTTTTCTCAAAAGCAGAGTGTGTTTCTTGTAAGGCGAGCTAGCGTTTGTTTCCCAGTCCAAAATGGAGTTGAATCACATGCAGTTTCTGGTCCTACGAGCAAGGGATGTATTCTTGTAAGGAAAGACACTATTGTGCTCCCTTTGCGATAAACAGTGCAAATAGCACTCACGTCTGTTCCAAGCAAGTACAGTGTATTGGACTGAAGAGGAGCTACTGTTCTTGTCAGTTTCCTAAGCAGAGTTGAACTAGATACGGCCCGTGTGTGTGAAGCACAGTTCTTTTGTTCTGAGCAAGCTCAATTTTCGGATCCCATAGTAAACACAGTAGAGTAGAAGAGTGCTCTTTTCTCAAAAGCAGAGTGTGTTTCTTGTAAGGCTAGGTAGTGTTTGTTTCCCAGTCAGAAACGGATTTGAATCCCATGCAGTTTCTGGTCTTACGAGCAATAGTTGTTTTCTGGTAAGAAGAGTCACTATTTCGCTCCCTTTGCCATACACAGTGCAAATAGCAATCGCGTCTGCTCCCAGCAAGTACAGTGTATTGGACTGAAGAGGAGCTACTGTTCTTGTCAGTTTCCTAAGCAGAGTTGAACAAGATATAGCCCGTGTGTGTAGGAAGCACAGTTCTTTTGTTCTGAGCAAGCTCACTGTTCTGGCCCTATAGGAAACACAGAAGAGTAGAAGAGTGCTCTTTTCTCAGAAGCAGAGTGTGTTTCTTGTAAGGTGAGCTAGCTTTTTTTTCCCAGTCCTAAATGGAGTTGAATTACATGCAGTTTCTTGTCCTATGAGCAAGAGTTGTTTTCTGGTAAAAAGAGACACTATTGCACTCCTATTGCCATACACAGTGCAAACAACACTTGCTACTGTTCTTTTCAAGTACAGTGTATTGGACAGAAGAGGAGCTACTGTTCTTGTCAGTTTCCTAAGCAGAGTTGAACTAGATATGGCCCGTGTGTGTAGGAAGCACAGTTCTTTTGTTCTGAGCAAGCTCACTGTTTGGACCCCATAGGAAAAACAGTAGAGTAGAAGAGTGCTCTTTTCTCAAAAGCAGAGTGTGTTTCCTGTAAGGCAAGCTAGCGTTTGTTTCCCAGTCCTAAATGGAGTTGAATTACATGCAGTTTCTTGTCCTATGAGCAAGAGTTGTTTTCTGATAAGAAGAGTCACTATTGCCCTCCTATTGCCATACACAGTGCAAACAACACTTGCTACTGTTCTTTGCAAGTACAGTGTATTGGACAGAAGAGGAGCTACTGTTCTTGTCAGTTTCCTAAGCAGAGTTGAACTAGATATGGCCCGTGTGTGTAGGCAGCACAGTTCTTTTGTTCTGAGCAAGCTCACTGTTCGGACCCCATAGGAAACACAGTAGAGTAGAAGAGTGCTCTTTTCTCAAAAGTAGAGTGTGTTTCTTGTAAGACGAGCTAGCATTTGTTTCCAATTCCTAAATGGAGTTGAATCACATGCAGTTTCTGATCCTAAGAGCCAGAGTTGTTTTCTGATAAGAAGAGTCACTATTGCGCTCCCATTGTCATACACAGGGCAAATAGCACTGGCGTCTGTTCCCAGCATGTACAGTGTATTGGACTGAAGAGGATCTACTGTTCTTGTCAGTTTCCGAGGCAGAGTTGAACTAGATATGGCCGGTGTGTGTAGGAAGTACACTTCTTTTGTTCTGAGCAAGCTCACTCTTCTGGCCCTGTAGGAAACACAGTAGAGTAGAAGAGTGCTCTTTTCTCAAAAGCAGAATGTGTTTCTTGTAAGGCGAGCTAACATGTGTTTCCCAGTCGAAAATGGAGTTGAATCACATGCAGTTTCTGGTCCAACCAACAAGGGATGTTTTCTGGAAAGGAATGTCACTATTTTTCTCCCTTTGCCATAAACAGTGCAAATAGCACTCACGTCTGTTCCCAGCAAGTACAGTGTATTGGACTGAAGAGGAGCTACTGTTCTTGTCAGTTTCCTAAGCAGAGTTGAACTAGATATGGCCTGTGTGTGTAGGAAGCACAGTTCTTTTGTTCTGAGCAAGCTCACTGTTCTGGCCCTATAGGAAACACAGAAGAGTAGAAGAGTGCTCTTTTCTCATAAGCAGAGTTTGTTTCTTGTAAGGCGAGCTAGCGTTTGTTTCCCAGTCCTAAATGGAGTTGAATCACATGCAGTTTCTGGTCCTACGAGCAAGAGTTGTTTTCTGGTAAAAAGAGTCACTATTGTACTACCATTACCATACTCAGTGCAAATAGCACTCACGTCTGTTCCCAGCAAGTACAGTGTATTGGACAGAAGAGGAGCTACTGTTCTTGTCAGTTTCCTAAGCAGAGTTGAACTACATATGGCCCGTGTGTGTGCAGCACAGTTCTTTTGTTCTGAGCAAGCTCAATTTTCGGACCCCATAGTAAACACAGTAGAATAGAAGTGTGCTCTTTTCTCAAAAGAAGAGTGTGTTTCTTGTAAGGCTAGCTAGTGTTTGTTTCCCAGTCCTAAATGGAGTTGAATCACATGTAGTTTCTGATCCTAGGAGCAAGAGTTGTTTTCTGGTAAGAAGAGTCACTATTGCGCTCCCATTGTCATACACATGGCAAATAGCACTGGCGTCTGTTCCCAGCATGTACAGTGTATTGGACTGAAGAGGATCTACTGTTCTTGTCAGTTTCCTAAGCAGAGTTGAACTAGATATAGCCCTTGTGTGTAGGAAGCACAGTTCTTTTGTTCTGACTAAGCTCACTGTTCTGGCCCTACAGAAAACACAGTAGAGTAGAAGAGTGCTCTTTTCTCAAAAGCAGAGTTTTTTTCTTGTAAGGTGAACTAGCGTTTGTTTCCCAGTCCTAAATGGAGTTGAATCACATGCAGTTTTTGGTCCTACAAGCAAGGGATGTTTTCTGGTAAGGAAAGTCACTATTGTGCTCCCTTTGCCATAAACAGTGCAAATAGCACTCGCGTCTGTTCCCAGCAAGTACAGTGTATTGGACTGAAGAGGAGCTACTGTTCTTGTCAGTTTCCTAAGCAGAGTTGAACAAGATATGGCCCGTGTGTTTAGGAAGCACAGTTCTTTTGTTCTGAGCAAGCTCACTGTTCTGGTCCTATAGGAAACACATAGGAGTAGAAGAGTGCTCTTTTCTCAAAAGCAGAGTGTGTTTCTTGTAAGGTGAGCTAGCATTTGGTTCCCAGTCCTAAATGGAGTTGAATTACATGCAGTTTCTTGTCCTATGAGCAAGAGTTGTTTTCTGGTAAGAAAAGTCACTATTGCGCTCCTACTGCCATACACAGTGCTAACAACTCTCGCTACTGTTCTTTGCAAGTACAGTGTATTGGACAGAAGAGAAGCTACTGTTCTTGTCAGTTTCTTAAGCAGAGTTGAACTAGATATGGCCCGTGTGTGTAGGAAGCACAGTTCTTTTGTTCTGAGCAAGCTCACTCTTCAGACACCATAGGAAACACAGTAGAGTAGAAGAGTGCTCTTTTCTCAAAAGCAGAGTGTGTTTCTTGTAAGGCGAGCTAGCCTTTGTTTCCCAGTCCTAAATGGAGTTGAATCACATGTAGTTTCTGATCCTAGGCACAAGAGTTGTTCTGGTAAGAAGAGTCACTATTGCGCTCCCATTGTCATACACAGGGCAAATAGCACTGGCGTCTGTTCCCAGCAAGTACAGTGTATTGGACATGAATAGGAGCTACTGTTCTTGTCAGTTTCCTAAGCAGAGTTGAACTAGATATGGCCCGTGTGTGTAGGAAGCACAGTTCTTTTGTTCTGAGCAAGCTCACTGTTCTGGCCCTATAGGAAACACAGAAGAGTAGAAGAGTGCTCTTTTCTCAGAAGCAGAGTTTGTTTCTTCTAAGGCGAGCTAGCGTTTGTTTCCCACTCCTAAATGGAGTTGAATCACATGCAGTTTCTGGTCCTACGAGCAAGAGCTGTTTTCTGGTAAGAAGAGTCACTATTGTGCTACCATTGCCATACTCAGTGCAAATAGCACTCGAGTCTGTTCCCAGCAAGTACAGTGTATTGGACAGAAGAGGAGCTACTGTTCTTGTCAGTTTCCTAAGCAGAGTTGAACTAGATATGGCCCGTGTGTGTGAAGCACAGTTCTTTTGTTCTGAGCAAGCTCAATTTTCAGACCCCATAGTAAACACAGTAGAGTAGAAGAGTGCTCTTTTCTCAAAAGCAGACTGTGTTTCTCCTAAGGCGAGCTAGCGTTTCTTTCCAAGTCCTAAATAGAGTTGAATCACATGCAGTTTCTGGTCCTACAAGCAAGAGTTGTTTTCTGCTAAGAAGAGTCACTATTGCGCTCCCATTGCCATACACAGGGCAAATAGCACTCGCATTTGTTCCCAGCATGTACAGTGTATTGGACTGAAGAGGATCTACTGTTCTTGTCAGTTTCCTAAGCAGAGTTGAACTAGATATGGCCCGTGTGTGTAGGAAGCACATTTCATTGTTCTGAGCAAGCTCACTGTTCGGACCCAATAGGAAACACAATAGAGTAGAAGAGTGCTCTTTTCAGAAGCAGAGTGTGTTTCTTGTAAGGCTGGCTAGTGTTTGTTTCCCAGTCAGAAACGGAGGTGAATCTCATGCAGTTTCTGGTCCTACAAGCAAGAGTTGTTTTCTGGTAAGAGGAGTCACTATTGCGCTCCCATTGCCATACACAGTGCAAATAGCACTCGCGTCTGCTAACTGCAAGTACAGTGTATTGGATTGAAGAGGAGCTACTGTTCTTGTCAGTTTCCTAAGCAGAGTTGAACTAGATATGGCCCCTGTGTGTAGGAAGCACAGTTCTTTTGTTCTGAGCAATCTCACTGTTCTGGCCCTATAGGAAACACAGTAGAGTAGAAGAGTGCTCTTTTCTCAAAAGCAGAGTGTGTTTGTTGTAAGGCGAACTAGCGTTTGTTTCCCAGTCCTAAATGGAGTTGAATCACATGCAGTTTCTGTTCCTAGGAGCAACAGTTTTTTTCTGGTAAAAAGAGACACTATTGCGCTCCCATTTCCATACACAGCGCAAATAGCACTGGCGTCTGTACCCAGCATGTACAGTGTATTGGACTGAAGAGGACCAACTGTTCTTGTCTGTTTCCTAAGCAGAGTTGAACTAGATATAGCCCGTATGTGTGGGAAGCACAGTTCTTTTGTTCTTAGCAAGCTCACTATTCTGGGCCTATAGGAAACACAGTAGAGTAGAAGAGTGCTCTTTTCTCAAAAGGAGAGTGTGTTTCTTGTAAGGCGAGCTAGCGTTTGTTTCCCAGTCCTAAATGGAGTTGAATCACATGCAGTTTCTGGACCTACGAGCAAGAGTTGTTTTCTGGTAAGAAGAGTCACTGTTGCGCTCCCATTGTCAAAAACAGGGCAAATAGCACTGGCGTCTATTCCCAGCATGTACAGTGTATTGGAATGAAGAGGATCTACTGTTCTTGTCAGTTTCCCGAGCAGAATTGAACTAGATAATGCCGTTTGTGTAGGAAGCACAGTTCTTTTTTTCTGAGCAAGCTCACTCTTCAGACACCATAGGAAACACAGTAGAGTAGAAGAGTGCTCTTTTCTCAAAAGCAGAGTGTGTTTCTTGTAAGGCGAGCTAGCCTTTGTTTCCCAGTCCTAAATGGAGTTGAATCACATGTAGTTTCTGATCCTAGGAGCAAGAGTTGTTCTGGTAAGAAGAGTCACTGTTGTGCTCCCATTGTCATACACAGGGCAAATAGCACTGGCGTCTGTTCCCAGCAAGTACAGTGTATTGGACTGAATAGGAGCTACTGTTCTTGTCAGTTTCCTAAGCAGAGTTGAACTAGATATGGCCCGTGTGTGTAAGAAGCACAGTTCTTTTGTTCTGAGCAAGCTCACTGTTCTGGCCCTATAGGAAACACAGAAGAGTAGAAGAGTGCTCTTTTCTCAGTAGCAGAGTTTGTTTCTTCTAAGGCGAGCTAGCGTTTGTTTCCCACTCCTAAATGGAGTTGAATCACATGCAGTTTCTGGTCCTACGAGCAAGAGTTGTTTTCTGGTAAGAAGAGTCACTATTGTGCTACCATTGCCATACTCAGTGCAAATAGCACTCGAGTCTGTTCCCAGCAAGTACAGTGTATTGGACAGAAGAGGAGCTACTGTTCTTGTCAGTTTCCTAAGCAGAGTTGAACTAGATATGGCCCGTGTGTGTGAAGCACAGTTCTTTTGTTCTGTGCAAGCTCAATTTTCAGACCCCATAGTAAACACAGTAGAGTAGAAGTGTGCTCTTTTCTCAAAAGCAGACTGTGTTTCTCCTAAGGCGAGCTAGCGTTTCTTTCCAAGTCCTAAATAGAGTTGAATCACATGCAGTTTCTGGTCCTACAAGCAAGAGTTGTTTTCTGCTAAGAAGAGTCACTATTGCGCTCCCATTGCCATACACAGGGCAAATAGCACTCGCATCTGTTCCAAGCATGTACAGTGTATTGGACTGAAGAGGATCTACTGTTCTTGTCAGTTTCCTAAGCAGAGTTGAACTAGATATGGCCCGTGTGTGTAGGAAGCACATTTCATTGTTCTGAGCAAGCTCACTGTTCGGACCCAATAGGAAACACAATAGAGTAGAAGAGTGCTCTTTTCAGAAGCAGAGTGTGTTTCTTGTAAGGCTGGCTAGTGTTTGTTTCCCAGTCAGAAACGGAGGTGAATCTCATGCAGTTTCTGGTCCTACAAGCAAGAGTTGTTTTCTGGTAAGAGGAGTCACTATTGCGCTCCCATTTCCATACACAGTGCAAATAGCACTCGCGTCTGCTAACTGCAAGTACAGTGTATTGGATTGAAGAGGAGCTACTGTTCTTGTCAGTTTCCTAAGCAGAGTTGAACTAGATATGGCCCCTGTGTGTAGGAAGCACAGTTCTTTTGTTCTGAGCAAGCTCAGTGTTCTGGCCCTATAGGAAACACAGTAGAGTAGAAGAGTGCTCTTTTCTCAAAAGCAGAGTGTGTTTGATGTAAGGCGAACTAGCGTTTGTTTCCCAGTCCTAAATGGAGTTGAATCACATGCAGTTTCTGTTCCTAGGAGCAACAGTTTTTTTCTGGTAAAAAGAGACACTATTGCGCTCCCATTTCCATACACAGCACAAATAGCACTGGCGTCTGTACCCAGCATGTACAGTGTATTGGACTGAAGAGGACCAACTGTTCTTGTCTGTTTCCTAAGCAGAGTTGAACTAGATATAGCCCGTATGTGTGGGAAGCACAGTTCTTTTGTTCTTAGCAAGCTCACTATTCTGGGCCTATAGGAAACACAGTAGAGTAGAAGAGTGCTCTTTTCTCAAAAGGAGAGTGTGTTTCTTGTAAGGCGAGCTAGCGTTTGTTTCCCAGTCCTAAATGGAGTTGAATCACATGCAGTTTCTGGACCTACGAGCAAGAGTTGTTTTCTGGTAAGAAGAGTCACTGTTGCGCTCCCATTGTCAAAAACAGGGCAAATAGCACTGGCGTCTATTCCCAGCATGTACAGTGTATTGGAATGAAGAGGATCTACTGTTCTTGTCAGTTTCCTGAGCAGAATTGAACTAGATAATGCCGTTTGTGTAGGAAGCACAGTTCTTTTTTTCTGAGCAAGCTCACTCTTCAGACACCATAGGAAACACAGTAGAGTAGAAGAGTGCTCTTTTCTCAAAAGCAGAGTGTGTTTCTTGTAAGGCGAGCTAGCCTTTGTTTCCCAGTCCTAAATGGAGTTGAATCACATGTAGTTTCTGATCCTAGGAGCAAGAGTTGTTCTGGTAAGAAGAGTCACTATTGCGCTCCCATTGTCATACACAGGGCAAATAGCACTGGCGTCTGTTCCCAGCAAGTACAGTGTATTGGACTGAATAGGAGCTACTGTTCTTGTCAGTTTCCTAAGCAGAGTTGAACTAGATATGGCCCGTGTGTGTAGGAAGCACAGTTCTTTTGTTCTGAGCAAGCTCACTGTTCTGGCCCTATAGGAAACACAGAAGAGTAGAAGAGTGCTCTTTTCTCAGAAGCAGAGTTTGTTTCTTCTAAGGCGAGCTAGCGTTTGTTTCCCACTCCTAAATGGAGTTGAATCACATGCAGTTTCTGGTCCTACGAGCAAGAGTTGTTTTCTGGTAAGAAGAGTCACTATTGTGCTACCATTGCCATACTCAGTACAAATAGCACACGAGTCTGTTCCCAGCAAGTACAGTGTATTGGACAGAAGAGGAGCTACTGTTCTTGTCAGTTTCCTAAGCAGAGTTGAACTAGATATGGCCCGTGTGTGTGAAGCACAGTTCTTTTGTTCTGAGCAAGCTCAATTTTCAGACCCCATAGTAAACACAGTAGAGTAGAAGAGTGCTCTTTTCTCAAAAGCAGACTGTGTTTCTCCTAAGGCAAGCTAGCGTTTCTTTCCAAGTCCTAAATAGAGTTGAATCACATGCAGTTTCTGGTCCTACAAGCAAGAGTTGTTTTCTGCTAAGAAGAGTCACTATTGCGCTCCCATTGCCATACACAGGGCAAATAGCACTCGCATTTGTTCCCAGCATGTACAGTGTATTGGACTGAAGAGGATCTACTGTTCTTGTCAGTTTCCTAAGCAGAGTTGAACTAGATATGGCCCGTGTGTGTAGGAAGCACATTTCATTGTTCTGAGCAAGCTCACTGTTCAGACCCAATAGGAAACACAATAGAGTAGAGGAGTGCTCTTTTCAGAAGCAGAGTGTGTTTCTTGTAAGGCTGGCTAGTGTTTGTTTCCCAGTCAGAAACGGAGGTGAATCTCATGCAGTTTCTGGTCCTACAAGCAAGAGTTGTTTTCTGGTAAGAGGAGTCACTATTGCGCTCCCATTGCCATACACAGTGCAAATAGCACTCGCGTCTGCTAACTGCAAGTACAGTGTATTGGATTGAAGAGGAGCTACTGTTCTTGTCAGTTTCCTAAGCAGAGCTGAACTAGATATGGCCCCTGTGTGTAGGAAGCACAGTTCTTTTGTTCTGAGCAATCTCACTGTTCTGGCCCTTTAGGAAACACAGTAGAGTAGAAGAGTGCTCTTTTCTCAAAAGCAGAGTGTGTTTGTTGTAAGGCGAACTAGCGTTTGTTTCCCAGTCCTAAATGGAGTTGAATCACATGCAGTTTCTGTTCCTAGGAGCAACAGTTTTTTTCTGGTAAAAAGAGACACTATTGCGCTCCCATTTCCATACACAGCGCAAATAGCACTGGCGTCTGTACCCAGCATGTACAGTGTATTGGACTGAAGAGGACCAACTGTTCTTGTCTGTTTCCTAAGCAGAGTTGAACTAGATATAGCCCGTATGTGTGGGAAGCACAGTTCTTTTGTTCTTAGCAAGCTCACTATTCTGGGCCTATAGGAAACACAGTAGAGTAGAAGAGTGCTCTTTTCTCAAAAGGAGAGTGTGTTTCTTGTAAGGCGAGCTAGCGTTTGTTTCCCAGTCCTAAATGGAGTTGAATCACATGCAGTTTCTGGACCTACGAGCAAGAGTTGTTTTCTGGTAAGAAGAGTCACTGTTGCGCTCCCATTGTCAAAAACAGGGCAAATAGCACTGGCGTCTATTCCCAGCATGTACAGTGTATTGGAATGAAGAGGATCTACTGTTCTTGTCAGTTTCCCGAGCAGAATTGAACTAGATAATGCCGTTTGTGTAGGAAGCACAGTTCTTTTTTTCTGAGCAAGCTCACTCTTCAGACACCATAGGAAACACAGTAGAGTAGAAGAGTGCTCTTTTCTCAAAAGCAGAGTGTGTTTCTTGTAAGGCGAGCTAGCCTTTGTTTCCCAGTCCTAAATGGAGTTGAATCACATGTAGTTTCTGATCCTAGGAGCAAGAGTTGTTCTGGTAAGAAGAGTCACTATTGTGCTCCCATTGTCATACACAGGGCAAATAGCACTGGCGTCTGTTCCCAGCAAGTACAGTGTATTGGACTGAATAGGAGCTACGGTTCTTGTCAGTTTCCTAAGCAGAGTTGAACTAGATATGGCCCGTGTGTGTAGGAAGCACAGTTCTTTTGTTCTGAGCAAGCTCACTGTTCTGGCCCTATAGGAAACACAGAAGAGTAGAAGAGTGCTCTTTTCTCAGAAGCAGAGTTTGTTTCTTCTAAGGCGAGCTAGCGTTTGTTTCCCACTCCTAAATGGAGTTGAATCACATGCAGTTTCTGGTCCTACGAGCAAGAGTTGTTTTCTGGTAAGAAGAGTCACTATTGTGCTACCATTGCCATACTCAGTGCAAATAGCACTCGAGTCTGTTCCCAGCAAGTACAGTGTATTGGACAGAAGAGGAGCTACTGTTCTTGTCAGTTTCCTAAGCAGAGTTGAACTAGATATGGCCCGTGTGTGTGAAGCACAGTTCTTTTGTTCTGAGCAAGCTCAATTTTCAGACCCCATAGTAAACACAGTAGAGTAGAAGAGTGCTCTTTTCTCAAAAGCAGACTGTGTTTCTCCTAAGGCAAGCTAGCGTTTCTTTCCAAGTCCTAAATAGAGTTGAATCACATGCAGTTTCTGGTCCTACAAGCAAGAGTTGTTTTCTGCTAAGAAGAGTCACTATTGCGCTCCCATTGCCATACACAGGGCAAATAGCACTCGCATTTGTTCCCAGCATGTACAGTGTATTGGACTGAAGAGGATCTACTGTTCTTGTCAGTTTCCTAAGCAGAGTTGAACTAGATATGGCCCGTGTGTGTAGGAAGCACATTTCATTGTTCTGAGCAAGCTCACTCTTCGGACCCAATAGGAAACACAATAGAGTAGAAGAGTGCTCTTTTCAGAAGCAGAGTGTGTTTCTTGTAAGGCTGGCTAGTGTTTGTTTCCCAGTCAGAAACGGAGGTGAATCTCATGCAGTTTCTGGTCCTACAAGCAAGAGTTGTTTTCTGGTAAGAGGAGTCACTATTGCGCTCCCATTGCCATACACAGTGCAAATAGCACTCGTCTCTGCTAACTGCAAGTACAGTGTATTGGATTGAAGAGGAGCTACTGTTCTTGTCAGTTTCCTAAGCAGAGTTGAACTAGATATGGCAACTGTGTGTAGGAAGCACAGTTCTTTTGTTCTGAGCAAGCTCAGTGTTCTGGCCCTATAGGAAACACAGTAGAGTAGAAGAGTGCTCTTTTCTCAAAAGCAGAGTGTGTTTGATGTAAGGCGAACTAGTGTTTGTTTCCCAGTCCTAAATGGAGTTGAATCACATGCAGTTTCTGTTTCTAGGAGCAACAGTTTTTTTCTGGTAAAAAGAGACACTATTGCGCTCCCATTTCCATACACAGCACAAATAGCACTGGCGTCTGTACCCAGCATGTACAGTGTATTGGACTGAAGAGGACCAACTGTTCTTGTCTGTTTCCTAAGCAGAGTTGAACTAGATATAGCCCGTATGTGTGGGAAGCACAGTTCTTTTGTTCTTAGCAAGCTCACTATTCTGGGCCTATAGGAAACACAGTAGAGTAGAAGAGTGCTCTTTTCTCAAAAGGAGAGTGTGTTTCTTGTAAGGCGAGCTAGCGTTTGTTTCCCAGTCCTAAATGGAGTTGAATCACATGTAGTTTCTGGACCTACGAGCAAGAGTTGTTTTCTGGTAAGAAGAGTCACTGTTGCGCTCCCATTGTCAAAAACAGGGCAAATAGCACTGGCGTCTATTCCCAGCATGTACAGTGTATTGGAATGAAGAGGATCTACTGTTCTTGTCAGTTTCCCGAGCAGAATTGAACTAGATAATGCCGTTTGTGTAGGAAGCACAGTTCTTTTTTTCTGAGCAAGCTCACTCTTCAGACACCATAGGAAACACAGTAGAGTAGAAGAGTGCTCTTTTCTCAAAAGCAGAGTGTGTTACTTGTAAGGCGAGCTAGCCTTTGTTTCCCAGTCCTAAATGGAGTTGAATCACATGTAGTTTCTGATCCTAGGAGCAAGAGTTGTTCTGGTAAGAAGAGTCACTATTGCGCTCCCATTGTCATACACAGGGCAAATAGCACTGGCGTCTGTTCCCAGCAAGTACAGTGTATTGGACTGAATAGGAGCTACTGTTCTTGTCAGTTTCCTAAGCAGAGTTGAACTAGATATGGCCCGTGTGTGTAGGAAGCACAGTTCTTTTGATCTGAGCAAGCTCACTGTTCTGGCCCTATAGGAAACACAGAAGAGTAGAAGAGTGCTCTTTTCTCAGAAGCAGAGTTTGTTTCTTCTAAGGCGAGCTAGCGTTTGTTTCCCACTCCTAAATGGAGTTGAATCACATGCAGTTTCTGGTCCTACGAGCAAGAGTTGTTTTCTGGTAAGAAGAGTCACTATTGTGCTACCATTGCCATACTCAGTGCAAATAGCACTCGAGTCTGTTCCCAGCAAGTACAGTGTATTGGACAGAAGAGGAGCTACTGTTCTTGTCAGTTTCCTAAGCAGAGTTGAACTAGATATGGCCCGTGTGTGTGAAGCACAGTTCTTTTGTTCTGAGCAAGCTCAATTTTCAGACCCCATAGTAAACACAGTAGAGTAGAAGAGTGCTCTTTTCTCAAAAGCAGACTGTGTTTCTCCTAAGGCAAGCTAGCGTTTCTTTCCAAGTCCTAAATAGAGTTGAATCACATGCAGTTTCTGGTCCTACAAGCAAGAGTTGTTTTCTGCTAAGAAGAGTCACTATTGCGCTCCCATTGCCATACAAAGGGCAAATAGCACTCGCATTTGTTCCCAGCATGTACAGTGTATTGGACTGAAGAGGATCTACTGTTCTTGTCAGTTTCCTAAGCAGAGTTGAACTAGATATGGCCCGTGTGTGTAGGAAGCACATTTCATTGTTCTGAGCAAGCTCACTGTTCGGACCCAATAGGAAACACAATAGAGTAGAAGAGTGCTCTTTTCAGAAGCAGAGTGTGTTTCTTGTAAGGCTGGCTAGTGTTTGTTTCCCAGTCAGAAACGGAGGTGAATCTCATGCAGTTTCTGGTCCTACAAGCAAGAGTTGTTTTCTGGTAAGAGGAGTCACTATTGCGCTCCCATTGCCATACACAGTGCAAATAGCACTCGCGTCTGCTAACTGCAAGTACAGTGTATTGGATTGAAGAGGAGCTACTGTTCTTGTCAGTTTCCTAAGCAGAGTTGAACTAGATATGGCCCCTGTGTGTAGGAAGCACAGTTCTTTTGTTCTGAGCAAGCTCAGTGTCTGGCCCTATAGGAAACACAGTAGAGTAGAAGAGTGCTCTTTTCTCAAAAGCAGAGTGTGTTTTTTGTAAGGCGAACTAGCGTTTGTTTCCCAGTCCTAAATGGTTTTGAATCACATGCAGTTTCTGTTCCTAGGAGCAACAGTTTTTTTCTGGTAAAAAGAGACACTATTGCGCTCCCATTTCCATACACAGCGCAAATAGCACTGGCGTCTGTACCCAGCATGTACAGTGTATTGGACTGAAGAGGACCAACTGTTCTTGTCTGTTTCCTAAGCAGAGTTGAACTAGATATAGCCCGTATGTGTGGGAAGCACAGTTCTTTTGTTCTTAGCAAGCTCACTATTCTGGGCCTATAGGAAACACAGTAGAGTAGAAGAGTGCTCTTTTCTCAAAAGGAGAGTGTGTTTCTTGTAAGGCGAGCTAGCGTTTGTTTCCCAGTCCTAAATGGAGTTGAATCACATGCAGTTTCTGGACCTACGAGCAAGAGTTGTTTTCTGGTAAGAAGAGTCACTGTTGCGCTCCCATTGTCAAAAACAGGGCAAATAGCACTGGCGTCTATTCCCAGCATGCACAGTGTATTGGAATGAAGAGGACCTACTGTTCTTGTCAGTTTCCCGAGCAGAATTGAACTAGATAATGCCGTTTGTGTAGGAAGCACAGTTCTTTTTTTCTGAGCAAGCTCAATCTTCAGACACCATAGGAAACACAGTAGAGTAGAAGAGTGCTCTTTTCTCAAAAGCAGAGTGTGTTACTTGTAAGGCGAGCTAGCCTTTGTTTCCCAGTCCTAAATGGAGTTGAATCACATGTAGTTTCTGATCCTAGGAGCAAGAGTTGTTCTGGTAAGAAGAGTCACTATTGCGCTCCCATTGTCATACACAGGGCAAATAGCACTGGCGTCTGTTCCCAGCAAGTACAGTGTATTGGACTGAATAGGAGCTACTGTTCTTGTCAGTTTCCTAAGCAGAGTTGAACTAGATATGGCCCGTGTGTGTAGGAAGCACAGTTCTTTTGTTCTGAGCAAGCTCACTGTTCTGGCCCTATAGGAAACACAGAAGAGTAGAAGAGTGCTCTTTTCTCAGAAGCAGAGTTTGTTTCTTCTAAGGCGAGCTAGCGTTTGTTTCCCACTCCTAAATGGAGTTGAATCACATGCAGTTTCTGGTCCTACGAGCAAGAGTTGTTTTCTGGTAAGAAGAGTCACTATTGTGCTACCATTGCCATACTCAGTGCAAATAGCACTCGAGTCTGTTCCCAGCAAGTACAGTGTATTGGACAGAAGAGGAGCTACTGTTCTTGTCAGTTTCCTAATCAGAGTTGAACTAGATATGGCCCGTGTGTGTGAAGCACAGTTCTTTTGTTCTGTGCAAGCTCAATTTTCAGACCCCATAGTAAACACAGTAGAGTAGAAGAGTGCTCTTTTCTCAAAAGCAGACTGTGTTTCTCCTAAGGCGAGCTAGCGTTTCTTTCCAAGTCCTAAATAGAGTTGAATCACATGCAGTTTCTGGTCCTACAAGCAAGAGTTGTTTTCTGCTAAGAAGAGTCACTATTGCGCTCCCATTGCCATACACAGGGCAAATAGCACTCGCATCTGTTCCAAGCATGTACAGTGTATTGGACTGAAGAGGATCTACTGTTCTTGTCAGTTTCCTAAGCAGAGTTGAACTAGATATGGCCCGTGTGTGTAGGAAGCACATTTCATTGTTCTGAGCAAGCTCACTGTTCGGACCCAATAGGAAACACAATAGAGTAGAAGAGTGCTCTTTTCAGAAGCAGAGTGTGTTTCTTGTAAGGCTGGCTAGTGTTTGTTTCCCAGTCAGAAACGGAGGTGAATCTCATGCAGTTTCTGGTCCTACAAGCAAGAGTTGTTTTCTGGTAAGAGGAGTCACTATTGCGCTCCCATTGCCATATACAGTGCAAATAGCACTCGCGTCTGCTAACTGCAAGTACAGTGTATTGGATTGAAGAGGAGCTACTGTTCTTGTCAGTTTCCTAAGCAGAGCTGAACTAGATATGGCCCCTGTGTGTAGGAAGCACAGTTCTTTTGTTCTGAGCAATCTCACTGTTCTGGCCCTTTAGGAAACACAGTAGAGTAGAAGAGTGCTCTTTTCTCAAAAGCAGAGTGTGTTTGTTGTAAGGCGAACTAGCGTTTGTTTCCCAGTCCTAAATGGAGTTGAATCACATGCAGTTTCTGTTCCTAGGAGCAACAGTTTTTTTCTGGTAAAAAGAGACACTATTGCGCTCCCATTTCCATACACAGCGCAAATAGCACTGGCGTCTGTACCCAGCATGTACAGTGTATTGGACTGAAGAGGACCAACTGTTCTTGTCTGTTTCCTAAGCAGAGTTGAACTAGATATAGCCCGTATGTGTGGGAAGCACAGTTCTTTTGTTCTTAGCAAGCTCACTATTCTGGGCCTATAGGAAACACAGTAGAGTAGAAGAGTGCTCTTTTCTCAAAAGGAGAGTGTGTTTCTTGTAAGGCGAGCTAGCGTTTGTTTCCCAGTCCTAAATGGAGTTGAATCACATGCAGTTTCTGGACCTACGAGCAAGAGTTGTTTTCTGGTAAGAAGAGTCACTGTTGCGCTCCCATTGTCAAAAACAGGGCAAATAGCACTGGCGTCTATTCCCAGCATGTACAGTGTATTGGAATGAAGAGGATCTACTGTTCTTGTCAGTTTCCCGAGCAGAATTGAACTAGATAATGCCGTTTGTGTAGGAAGCACAGTTCTTTTTTTCTGAGCAAGCTCACTCTTCAGACAACATAGGAAACACAGTAGAGTAGAAGAGTGCTCTTTTCTCAAAAGCAAAGTGTGTTTCTTGTAAGGCGAGCTAGCCTTTGTTTCCCAGTCCTAAATGGAGTTGAATCACATGTAGTTTATGATCCTAGGAGCAAGAGTTGTTCTGGTAAGAAGAGTCACTATTGTGCTCCCATTGTCATACACAGGGCAAATAGCACTGGCGTCTGTTCCCAGCAAGTACAGTGTATTGGACTGAATAGGAGCTACGGTTCTTGTCAGTTTCCTAAGCAGAGTTGAACTAGATATGGCCCGTGTGTGTAGGAAGCACAGTTCTTTTGTTCTGAGCAAGCTCACTGTTCTGGCCCTATAGGAAACACAGAAGAGTAGAAGAGTGCTCTTTTCTCAGAAGCAGAGTTTGTTTCTTCTAAGGCGAGCTAGCGTTTGTTTCCCACTCCTAAATGGAGTTGAATCACATGCAGTTTCTGGTCCTACGAGCAAGAGTTGTTTTCTGGTAAGAAGAGTCACTATTGTGCTACCATTGCCATACTCAGTGCAAATAGCACTCGAGTCTGTTCCCAGCAAGTACAGTGTATTGGACAGAAGAGGAGCTACTGTTCTTGTCAGTTTCCTAAGCAGAGTTGAACTAGATATGGCCCGTGTGTGTGAAGCACAGTTCTTTTGTTCTGAGCAAGCTCAATTTTCAGACCCCATAGTAAACACAGTAGAGTAGAAGAGTGCTCTTTTCTCAAAAGCAGACTGTGTTTCTCCTAAGGCGAGCTAGCGTTTCTTTCCAAGTCCTAAATAGAGTTGAATCACATGCAGTTTCTGGTCCTACAAGCAAGAGTTGTTTTCTGCTAAGAAGAGTCACTATTGCGCTCCCATTGCCATACAAAGGGCAAATAGCACTCGCATTTGTTCCCAGCATGTACAGTGTATTGGACTGAAGAGGATCTACTGTTCTTGTCAGTTTCCTAAGCAGAGTTGAACTAGATATGGCCCGTGTGTGTAGGAAGCACATTTCATTGTTCTGAGCAAGCTCACTGTTCGGACCCAATAGGAAACACAATAGAGTAGAAGAGTGCTCTTTTCAGAAGCAGAGTGTGTTTCTTGTAAGGCTGGCTAGTGTTCGTTTCCCAGTCAGAAACGGAGGTGAATCTCATGCAGTTTCTGGTCCTACAAGCAAGAGTTGTTTTCTGGTAAGAGGAGTCACTATTGCGCTCCCATTGCCATACACAGTGCAAATAGCACTCGCGTCTGCTAACTGCAAGTACAGTGTATTGGATTGAAGAGGAGCTACTGTTCTTGTCAGTTTCCTAAGCAGAGTTGAACTAGATATGGCCCCTGTGTGTAGGAAGCACAGTTCTTTTGTTCTGAGCAAGCTCAGTGTCTGGCCCTATAGGAAACACAGTAGAGTAGAAGAGTGCTCTTTTCTCAAAAGCAGAGTGTGTTTTTTGTAAGGCGAACTAGCGTTTGTTTCCCAGTCCTAAATGGAGTTGAATCACATGCAGTTTCTGTTCCTAGGAGCAACAGTTTTTTTTCTGGTAAAAAGAGACACTATTGCGCTCCCATTTCCATACACAGCGCAAATAGCACTGGCGTCTGTACCCAGCATGTACAGTGTATTGGACTGAAGAGGACCAACTGTTCTTGTCTGTTTCCTAAGCAGAGTTGAACTAGATATAGCCGTATGTGTGGGAAGCACAGTTCTTTTGTTCTTAGCAAGCTCACTATTCTGGGCCTATAGGAAACACAGTAGAGTAGAAGAGTGCTCTTTTCTCAAAAGGAGAGTGTGTTTCTTGTAAGGCGAGCTAGCGTTTGTTTCCCAGTCCTAAATGGAGTTGAATCACATGCCGTTTCTGGACCTACGAGCAAGAGTTGTTTTCTGGTAAGAAGAGTCACTGTTGCGCTCCCATTGTCAAAAACAGGGCAAATAGCACTGGCGTCTATTCCCAGCATGTACAGTGTATTGGAATGAAGAGGATCTACTGTTCTTGTCAGTTTCCCGAGCAGAATTGAACTAGATAATGCCATTTGTGTAGGAAGCACAGTTCTTTTTTTCTGAGCAAGCTCACTCTTCAGACACCATAGGAAACACAGTAGAGTAGAAGAGTGCTCTTTTCTCAAAAGCAGAGTGTGTTTCTTGTAAGGCGAGCTAGCCTTTGTTTCCCAGTCCTAAATGGAGTTGAATCACATGTAGTTTCTGATCCTAGGAGCAAGAGTTGTTCTGGTAAGAAGAGTCACTATTGCGCTCCCATTGTCATACACAGGGCAAATAGCACTGGCGTCTGTTCCCAGCAAGTACAGTGTATTGGACTGAATAGGAGCTACTGTTCTTGTCAGTTTCCTAAGCAGAGTTGAACTCTATATGGCCCGTGTGTGTAGGAAGCACAGTTCTTTTGTTCTGAGCAAGCTCACTGTTCTGGCCCTATAGGAAACACAGAAGAGTAGAAGAGTGCTCTTTTCTCAGAAGCAGAGTTTGTTTCTTCTAAGGCGAGCTAGCGTTTGTTTCCCACTCTTAAATGGAGTTGAATCACATGCAGTTTCTGGTCCTACGAGCAAGAGTTGTTTTCTGGTAAGAAGAGTCACTATTGTGCTACCATTGCCATACTCAGTGCAAATAGCACTCGAGTCTGTTCCCAGCAAGTACAGTGTATTGGACAGAAGAGGAGCTACTGTTCTTGTCAGTTTCCTAAGCAGAGTTGAACTAGATATGGCCCGTGTGTGAAGCACAGTTCTTTTGTTCTGAGCAAGCTCAATTTTCAGACCCCATAGTAAACACAGTAGAGTAGAAGAGTGCTCTTTTCTCAAAAGCAGACTGTGTTTCTCCTAAGGCGAGCTAGCGTTTCTTTCCAAGTCCTAAATAGAGTTGAATCACATGCAGTTTCTGGTCCTACAAGCAAGAGTTGTTTTCTGCTAAGAAGAGTCACTATTGCGCTCCCATTGCCATACATAGGGCAAATAGCACTCGCATCTGTTCCCAGCAAGTACAGTGTATTGGACTGAAAAGGAGCTACTGTTCTTGTCAGTTTCCTAACCAGAGTTGAACTAGATATGGCCCGTTTGTGTAGGAAACACAGTTCTTTTGTTCTGAGCAAGCTCACTGTTCGGACCCCATAGAAAATACAGTAGAATAGAAGAGTGCTCTTTTCTCAAAAGCAGAATGTGTTTCTTGTAAGGCGAGCTAGCGTGTGTTTCCCAGTCCAAAATGGAGTTGAATCACATGCAGTTTCTGGTCCAACCAACAAGGGATGTTTTCTGGAAAGGAAAGTCACTATTTTTCTCCCTTTGCCATAAACAGTGCAAATAGCATTCACGTGTGTTCCCAGCAAGTACAGTGCATTGGACTGAAGAGGAGCTACTGTTCTTGTCAGTTTCCTAAGCAGAGTTGAACTAGATATGGCCCGTGTGTGTAGGAAGCACAGTTCTTTTGTTCTGAGCAAGCTCACTGTTCTGGCCCTATAGGAAACACAGAAGAGTATAAGAGTGCTCTTTTCTCAGAAGCAGAGTTTTTTTCTTGTAAGGCGAGCTAGCGTTTGTTTCCCAGTCCTAAATCGAGTTGAATCACATGCAGTTTCTGGTCCTACGAGCAAGAGTTGTTTTCTGGTAAAAAGAGTCACTATTGTACTACCATTACCATACTCAGTGCAAATAGGACTCGCGTATGTTCCCAGCATGTACAGTGTATTGGGCAGAAGAGGAGCTACTGTTCTTGTCAGTTTCCCAAGCAGAGTTGAACTACATATGGCCCGTGTGTGAAGCACAGTTCTTTTGTTCTGAGCAAGCTCAATTTTCAGACCACATAGTAAACACAGTAGAATAGAAGTGTGCTCTTTTCTCAAAAGCAGAGTTTGTTTCTTGTAAGGCTAGCTAGTGTTTGTTTCCCAGTCCTAAATGGAGTTGAATCATATATAGTTTCTGATCCTAGGAGCAAGAGTTGTTTTCTGGTAAGAAGAGTCACTATTGCGCTCCCATTGTCATACACAGGGCAAATAGCACTGGCGTCTGTTCCCAGCATATACAGTGTATTGGACCTAGAGGATCTCCTGTTCTTGTCAGTTTCCTAAGCAGAGTTGAACTAGATATAGCCCTTGTGTGTAAGAAGTACAGTTCTTTTGTTCTGAGCAAGCTCACTGTTCTGGCCCTACAGAAAACACAGTAGAGTAGAAGAGTGCTCTTTCCTCAAAAGCAGAGTTTTTTTCTTGTAAGGTGAACTAGCGTTTGTTTCCAAGTCCTAAATGGAGTTGAATGACATGCAGTTTTTGGTCCTACAAGCAAGGGAAGTTTTCTGGTAGGGAAAGTCACTATTGTGCTCCCTTTGCCATAAACAGTGCAAAAAGCACTCGCGTCTGTTCCCAGCAAGTACAGTGTATTGGACTGAAGAGGAGCTACTGTTCTTGTCAGTTTCCTAAGCAGAGTTGAACGAGATATGGCCCGTGTGTTTAGGAAGCACAGTTCTTTTGTTCTGAGCAAGCTCACTGTTCTGGTCCTATATGAAACACAGAGGAGTAGAAGAGTGCTCTTTTCTCAAAAGCAGAGTGTGTTTCTTGTAAGGTGAGCTAGCATTTGGTTCCTAGTCCTAAATGGAGTTGAATTACATGCAGTTTCTTGTCCTATGAGCAAGAGTTGTTTTCTGGTAAGAAGAGTCACTATTGCGCTCCTACTGCCATACACAGTGCTAACAACTCTCGCTACTGTTCTTTGCAAGTACAGTGTATTGGACAGAAGAGGAGCTACTGTTCTTGTCAGTTTCCTAAGCAGAGTTGAACTAGATATGGCCCTTGTGTGTAGGAAGGACAGTTCTTTTGTTCTGAGCAAGCTCACTGATCGGACACCATATGAAACACAGTAGAGTAGAAGAGTGCTCTTTTCTCAAAAGCAGAGTGTATTTCTTGTAAGGCGAGCTAGCGTTTGTTTCCCAGTCCTAAATGGAGTTGAATCACATGTAGTTTCTGATCCTAGGAGCAAGAGTTGTTTTCTGGTAAGAAGAGTCACTATTGCGCTCCCATTGTCATACACAGGGAAAATAGCACTGGCGTCTGTTCCCAGCATGTACAGTGTATTGGACTGAAGTGGATCTACTGTTCTTGTCAGTTTCCTAAGCAGAGTTAAACTAGATATGGCTCGTGTGTGTAGGAAGCACAGTTCTTTTGTTCTGAGCAAGCTCACTGTTTAGACCTCATAGGAAACACAGTAGAGTAGAAGAGTGCTCTTTTCTCAAAAGCAGAGTGTGTTTCTTGTAAGGCTAGCTAGTGTTTTTTTCCCAGTCATAAACGGAGTTGAGTCCCATGCTGTTTCTGGTCCTAGGAGCAAGAGTTGTTTTCTGGCAAGAAGAGTCACTATTTCGCTCCCATTGCTATACACAGTGCAAATAGCACTCGTGACTGCTCCCAGCAAGTACAGTGCATTGAACTGAATAGGAGCTACTGTTCTTCTCAGTTTCCTAAGCAGAGTTGAACTAGATATAGCCCGTGTGTGTAGGAAGCACAGTTCTTTTGTTCTGAGCAAGCTCACTGTTCTGGCCCTATAGGAAACACAGTAGAGTAGAAGAGTGCTCTTTTCTCAAAAGCAGAGTTTTTTTCTTGTAAGGTGAGCTAGCGTTTGTTTCCCAGTCCTAAATGGAGTTGAATCACATGCAGTTTTTGGTCCTACGAGCAAGGGATGTTTTCTGGTAAGGAAAGTCACTATTGTGCTCCCTTTGCCATAAACAGTGCAAAATGCACTGGCGTCTGTTCCCAGCAAGTACAGAGTATTGGAGAGAAGAGGAGCTACTGTTCTTGTCTGTTTCCTAAGCAGAGTTGAAGTAGATATGGCCCGTGTGTGTAGGAAAAATAGTTCTTTTGTTCTGAGCAAGCTCACTGTTCTGGACCTAAAGGAAACACAGAAGAGTAGAAGAGTGCTCTTTTCTCAAAAGCAGAGTATGTTTCTTGTAAGGCGAGCTAGCGTTTGTTTCCCAGTCCTAAATGGAGTTGAATCACATGCAGTTTCTGGTCCTACCAGCAAGAGTTGTTTTCTGGTAAGAAGAGTCACTATTGTGCTACCATTGCCATACACAGTGCAAATAGCCCTGGTGTCTGTTCCCAGCAAGTACAGTGTATTGGACAGAAGAGGATCTACTGTTCTTGTCAGTTTCCTAAGCAGAGTTGAACTAGATATGGCCTGTGTGTGTAGGATGCACAGTTCTTTTGTTCTGAGCAAGCTCACTGTTCTGGCCCTATAGGAAACACAGTAGAGTAGAAGAGTGCTCTTTTCTCAAAAGCAGAGTGTGTTTCTTCTAAGGCAAGCTAGCGTTTGTTTCCAAGTCCTAAATGGAGTTGAATCACATGCAGTTTCTGGTCCTACAAGCAAGAGTTGTTTTCTGGTAAGGAGAGTCACTATTGCACTCCCATTGCCATACACAGGGCGAATAGCACTCGCGTCTGTTCCCAGCAAGTACAGTGTATTAGACTGAAGAGGAGCTACTGTTCTTGTCAGTTTCCTAAGCAGAGTTGAACTATATATGGCCCGTGTGTTAAGGAAGCACAAATCATTTGTTCAGAGCAAGCTCACTCTTCTGGCCCTATAGGAAACACAGAAGAGTAGAAGAGTGCTCTTTTCTCAAAAGCAGAGTGTGTTTCTTGTAAGGCGAGCTAGCGTTTGTTTCCCAGTCCATAATGGAGTTGAATCACATGCAGTTTCTGGTCCTGCGAGCAAGAGTTGTTTTCTGGTAAGAAGAGTCACTATTGTGCTACCATTGCCATACACAGTGCAAATTGCACTCGCGTATGCTCCCAGCAAGTACAGTGTATTGGACTGAAGAGGAGCTACTGTTCTTCTCAGTTTCCTAAGCAGAGTTGAACTAGATATAGCCCGTGTGTGTAGGAAGCACAGTTCTTTTGTTCTGAGCAAGCTCACTGTTCTTGCCCTATAGGAAACACAGTAGAGTAGAAGAGTGCTCTTTTCTCAAAAGCAGATTGTGTTTCTTTTAAGGTGAGCTAGCGTTTGTTTCCCAGTCCTAAATGGAGTTGAATCACATGCAGTTTTTGGTCCTATGAGCAAGGGATGTTTTCTGGTAAGGAAAGTCACTATTGCGCTCCCTTTGCCCTACACAGTTCAAATAGCCCTCGTGTCTGTTCCCAGCAAGTACAGTGTATTGGACTGAAGAGGAGCTACCGTTCTTGTCAGTTTCCTAAGCAGAGTTGAACTAGATATGGCCTGTGTGTGTAGGAAACACATTTCTTTTGTTCTGAGCAAGCTCACTGTTCTGGCCCTATAGGAAACACAGTAAAGTAGAAGATTGCTCTTTTCTCAAAAGCAGAGTGTGTTTCTTCTAAGGCGAGCTAGCGTTTGTTTCCCAGTCCTAAATGGAGTTGAATCACATGCAGTTTCTGGTCCTACAAGCAAGAGTTGTTTTCTGGTAAGAAGAGTCACTATTTTGTTCTCATTGCCATACACAGGGCAAATAGCACTCGCGTCTGTTTCCAGCAAGTACAGTGTATTGGACTGAAGAGGAGCTACTGTTCTTGTCAGTTTCCTAAGCAGAGTTGAACTAGATATGGCCCTTGTGTGTAGGAAGCACAGTTCTTTTGTTCTGAGCAAGCTCACTGATCGGACACCATACGAAACACAGTAGAGTAGAAGAGTGCTCTTTTCTCAAAAGCAGAGTGTATTTCTTGTAAGGCGAGCTAGCGTTTGTTTCCCAGTCCTAAATGGAGTTGAATCACATGTAGTTTCTGATCCTAGGAGCAAGAGTTGTTTTCTGGTAAGAAGAGTCACTATTGCGCTCCCATTGTCATACACAGGGCAAATAGCACTGGCGTCTGTTCCCAGCATGTACAGTGTATTGGACTGAAGAGGATCTACTGTTCTTGTCAGTTTCCTAAGCAGAGTTAAACTAGATATGGCTCGTGTGTGTAGGAAGCACAGTTCTTTTGTTCTGAGCAAGCTCACCGTTTTGGCCCTATAGGAAACAAAGTAGAGTAGAAGAGTGCTCTTTTCTCAAAAGCAGAGTGTGTTTCTTGTAAGGCTAGCTAGTGTTTTTTTCCCAGTCATAAACGGAGTTGAGTCCCATGCTGTTTCTGGTCCTAGGAGCAAGAGTTGTTTTCTGGCAAGAAGAGTCACTATTTCGCTCCCATTGCTATACACAGTGCAAATAGCACTCGTGACTGCTCCCAGCAAGTACAGTGCATTGAACTGAATAGGAGCTACTGTTCTTCTCAGTTTCCTAAGCAGAGTTGAACTAGATATAGCCCGTGTGTGTAGGAAGCACAGTTCTTTTGTTCTGAGCAAGCTCACTGTTCTGGCCCTATAGGAAACACAGTAGAGTAGAAGAGTGCTCTTTTCTCAAAAGCAGAGTTTTTTTCTTGTAAGGTGAGCTAGCGTTTGTTTCCCAGTCCTAAATGGAGTTGAATCACATGCAGTTTTTGGTCCTACGAGCAAGGGATGTTTTCTGGTAAGGAAAGTCACTATTGTGCTCCCTTTGCCATAAACAGTGCAAAATGCACTGGCGTCTGTTCCCAGCAAGTACAGAGTATTGGAGAGAAGAGGAGCTACTGTTCTTGTCTGTTTCCTAAGCAGAGTTGAAGTAGATATGGCCCGTGTGTGTAGGAAAAATAGTTCTTTTGTTCTGAGCAAGCTCACTGTTCTGGACCTAAAGGAAACACAGAAGAGTAGAAGAGTGCTCTTTTCTCAAAAGCAGAGTATGTTTCTTGTAAGGCGAGCTAGCGTTTGTTTCCCAGTCCTAAATGGAGTTGAATCACATGCAGTTTCTGGTCCTACCAGCAAGAGTTGTTTTCTGGTAAGAAGAGTCACTATTGTGCTACCATTGCCATACACAGTGCAAATAGCCCTGGTGTCTGTTCCCAGCAAGTACAGTGTATTGGACAGAAGAGGATCTACTGTTCTTGTCAGTTTCCTAAGCAGAGTTGAACTAGATATGGCCTGTGTGTGTAGGATGCACAGTTCTTTTGTTCTGAGCAAGCTCACTGTTCTGGCCCTATAGGAAACACAGTAGAGTAGAAGAGTGCTCTTTTCTCAAAAGCAGAGTGTGTTTCTTCTAAGGCAAGCTAGCGTTTGTTTCCAAGTCCTAAATGGAGTTGAATCACATGCAGTTTCTGGTCCTACAAGCAAGAGTTGTTTTTTGGTAAGGAGAGTCACTATTGCACTCCCATTGCCATACACAGGGCGAATAGCACTCGCGTCTGTTCCCAGCAAGTACAGTGTATTAGACTGAAGAGGAGCTACTGTTCTTGTCAGTTTCCTAAGCAGAGTTGAACTATATATGGCCCGTGTGTTAAGGAAGCACAAATCATTTGTTCAGAGCAAGCTCACTCTTCTGGCCCTATAGGAAACACAGAAGAGTAGAAGAGTGCTCTTTTCTCAAAAGCAGAGTGTGTTTCTTGTAAGGCGAGCTAGCGTTTGTTTCCCAGTCCTAAATGGAGTTGAATCACATGCAGTTTTTGGTCCTATGAGCAAGGGATGTTTTCTGGTAAGGAAAGTCACTATTGCGCTCCCTTTGCCTACACAGTTCAAATAGCCCTCGTGTCTGTTCCCAGCAAGTACAGTGTATTGGACTGAAGAGGAGCTACCGTTCTTGTCAGTTTCCTAAGCAGAGTTGAACTAGATATGGCCTGTGTGTGTAGGAAACACATTTCTTTTGTTCTGAGCAAGCTCACTGTTCTGGCCCTATAGGAAACACAGTAAAGTAGAAGATTGCTCTTTTCTCAAAAGCAGAGTGTGTTTCTTCTAAGGCGAGCTAGCGTTTGTTTCCCAGTCCTAAATGGAGTTGAATCACATGCAGTTTCTGGTCCTACAAGCAAGAGTTGTTTTCTGGTAAGAAGAGTCACTATTTTGTTCTCATTGCCATACACAGGGCAAATAGCACTCGCGTCTGTTTCCAGCAAGTACAGTGTATTGGACTGAAGAGGAGCTACTGTTCTTGTCAGTTTCCTAAGCAGAGTTGAACTAGATATGGCCCTTGTGTGTAGGAAGCACAGTTCTTTTGTTCTGAGCAAGCTCACTGATCAGACACCATACGAAACACAGTAGAGTAGAAGAGTGCTCTTTTCTCAAAAGCAGAGTGTATTTCTTGTAAGGCGAGCTAGCATTTGTTTCCCAGTCCTAAATGGAGTTGAATCACATGTAGTTTCTGATCCTAGGAGCAAGAGTTGTTTTCTGGTAAGAAGAGTCACTATTGCGCTCCCATTGTCATACACAGGGCAAATAGCACTGGCGTCTGTTCCCAGCATGTACAGTGTATTGGACTGAAGAGGATCTACTGTTCTTGTCAGTTTCCTAAGCAGAGTTAAACTAGATATGGCTCGTGTGTGTAGGAAGCACAGTTCTTTTGTTCTGAGCAAGCTCACCGTTTTGGCCCTATAGGAAACAAAGTAGAGTAGAAGAGTGCTCTTTTCTCAAAAGCAGAGTGTGTTTCTTGTAAGGCGAGCTAGCGTTTGTTTCCCAGTCCATAATGGAGTTGAATCACATGCAGTTTCTGGTCCTGCGAGCTAGAGTTGTTTTCTGGTAAGAAGAGTCACTATTGTGCTACCATTGCCATACACAGTGCAAATTGCACTCGCGTATGCTCCCAGCAAGTACAGTGTATTGGACTGAAGAGGAGCTACTGTTCTTGTCAGTTTCCAAAGCAGAGTTGAACTAGATATAGCCCGTGTGTGTAGGAAGCACAGTTCTTTTGTTCTGAGCAAGCTCACTGTTCTTGCCCTATAGGAAACACAGTAGAGTAGAAGAGTGCTCTTTTCTCAAAAGCAGATTGTGTTTCTTTTAAGGTGAGCTAGTGTTTGTTTCCCAGTCCTAAATGGAGTAGAATCACATGCAGTTTTTGGTCCTATGAGCAAGGGATGTTTTCTGGTAAAGAAAGTCACTATTGCGCTCCCTTTGCCCTACACAGTTCAAATAGCCCTCGCGTCTGTTCCCAGCAAGTACAGTGTATTGGACTGAAGAGGAGCTACCGTTCTTGTCAGTTTCCTAAGCAGAGTTGAACTAGATATGGCCTGTGTGTGTAGGAATCACATTTCTTTTGTTCTGAGCAAGCTCACTGTTCTGGCCCTATAGGAAACACAGTAAAGTAGAAGATTGCTCTTTTCTCAAAAGCAGAGTGTGTTTCTTCTAAGGCGAGCTAGCGTTTGTTTCCCAGTCCTAAATGGAGTTGAATCACATGCAGTTTCTGGTCCTACAAGCAAGAGTTGTTTTCTGGTAAGAAGAGTCACTATTTTGTTCCCATTGCCATACACAGGGCAAATAGCACTCGCGTCTGTTTCCAGCAAGTACAGTGTATTGGACTGAAGAGGATCTACTGTTCTTGTCAGTTTTCTAAGCAGAGTTGAACTAGATATGGCCCGTGTGTGTAGAAAGCACAGTTCTTTTGTTCTGAGCAAGCTCACTGTTCGGACCCCATAGGAAACACAGTAGAGTAGAAGAGTGCTCTTTTCTCAAAAGCAGAGTGTGTTTCTTGTAAGGCGAGCTAGCGTTTGTTTTTCAGTCCAAAATGGTGTTGAATCACATGCAGTATCTGGTCCTACGAGCAAGGGGTGTTTTCTGGTAAGGAAAGTCACTATTGTGCTCCCTTTGCCATAAACAGTGCAAATAGCACTCACGTCTGCTCCAGCAAGTACAGTGTATTGGACTGAAGAGGAGCTACTGTTCTTGTCAGTTTCCTGAGCAGAGTTGAACTACATATGGCCCCTGTGTGTAGGAAGCACAGTTCTTTTGTTATGAGCAAGCTCACTGTTCAGACCCCATAGGGAACACCGTAGAGTAGAAGAGTGCTCTTTTCTCAAAAGCAGAGTGTGTTTCTTGTAAGGCGAGCTAGCGTTTGTTTCCCAGTCAGAAATGGAGTTGAATCCCATGCAGTTTCTGGTCCTAAGAGCAAGAGTTGTTTTCTGGTAAGAAGATTCAGTATGGTGCTCCAATTGCCACATACACTGCAAATAGCACTCGCGTCTGTTCCCAGCAAGTACAGTGTATTGGACTGAAGAGGAGCTACTGTTCTTGTCAGTTTCCTAAGCAGAGTTGAACTAGATATGGCCCGTTTGTGTAGGAAGCACAGTTCTTTTGTTCTGAGAAACTCACAGTTCTGGCAATATAGGAAACACAGTAGAGTAGAAGAGTGATCTTTTCTCAAAACCAGAGTGTGTTTCTTGTAAGGCGAGATAGTGTTTGTTTCCCAGTCCAAAATAGAGTTGAATCACAAGCAGTTTTTGTTCCCATGAGCAAGAGTTGTTTTCTGGTAAGGAAAGTCACTATTGTGCTCCCATTGCCATACACAGTGAAAATAGCACTCGCGTCTGTTCCCATTAAGTATAGTTTATTGGACTGAAGAGGAGCTACTGTTCTTGTCAGTTTCCAGTGTAGTTGAACTAGATATGGCCCCTGTGTGTAGGAAGCACAGTTCTTTTGTTCTGAGCAAGCTCACTGTTCGGACCCCATAGGAAACACCTTAGAGTAGAAGAGTGCTCTTTTCTCAAAAGCAGAGTGTGTTTCTTGTAAGGCGAGCTAGCGTTTGTTTCCCAGTCCTAAATGGAGTTGAATCCCATGCAGTTTCTGGTCCTACGAGCAAGAGTTGTTTTCTGGTAAGAAGAGTCACTATTGGGCTCCCATTGGCATATACAGGGCAAATAGCACTCGCGTCTGTTCCCAGCAAGTACAGTGTATTGGACTGAATAGGAGCTACTGTTCTTGTCAATTTCCTAAGCAGAATTGAACTAGATATGGCCCGTGTGTGTAGGAAGCACAGTTCTTTTGTTCTCAGCAAGCTCACTGTTCGGATCCCGTAGGACACAGTAGAGTAGAAGAGTGCTCTTTTCTCAAAAGCAGAGTGTGTTTCTTGTAAGTCGAGCTAGTGTTTGTTTCCCAGTCAGAAATGGAGTTGAATCCCATGCAGTTTATGGTTCTATGAGCAAGAGTTGTTTTCTGGTAAGAAGAGTCACTATTGCGCTCCCTTTGTCATACACAGGGCAAATAGCACTCGCGTCTGTTCCCAGCAAGTACAATGTATTGGACTGAAGAGGATCTACTATTCTTGTCAGTTTTTTTAAGCAGAATTGAACTAGATATGACCGTGTGTGTAGGAAGCACAGTTCTTTTGTTCTGAGCAAGCACACTGTTTTGGCCCTATAGGAAACACAATAGAGTAGAAGAGTGCTCTTTTCTCAAAAGCAGAGTGTGTTTCTTGTAAGGCGATCTAGCGTTTGTTTCCCAGTCCTAAATGGAGTTGAATCACATGTAGTTTTTGGTCCTACGAGCAAGAGATGTTTTCTGGTAAGAAGATTCACTATTGCGCACCCATTGCTATGCACTGTGCAAATAGCACTCGCGTCTGTTCGCAGCAAGTACAGTGTATTGGACTGAAGATGAGCTACTGTTCTTGTCAGTTTCCTAAGCAGAGTTGAACTAGATATGGCCCCTGTGTGTAGGAAGCACACAGTTCTTTTGTTCTGAGCAAGCACACTGTTTAGACCCCATAGGAAACACAGTAGAGTAGAAGAGTGCTGTTTTCTCAAAAGCAGAGTGTGTTTCTTGTAAGGTGAGCTAGCATTGTTTCCCTTTCGAAATGGAGTTGAATCCCATGCAGTTTCGGGTCCTACGAGCAAGAGTTGTTTTCTGGTAAGAAGAGTCTCTATTCCGCTCCCATTATCATATACAGGGCAAATAGCACTGGTATCTGTTTCCAGCATGTACAGTGTATTGGACTGAAGAGGACCAACAGTTCTTGTCAGTTTCCTAAGCAGAGTTGAACTAGATATAGCCCGTGTGTGTAGGAAGCACAGTTCTTTTGTTCTTAGCAAGCTCACTATTCTGGGCCTATAGGAAACACAGTAGAGTAGAAGAGTGCTCTTTTCTCAAAAGGAGAGTGTGTTTCTTGTAAGGCGAGGTAGCGTTTGTTTCCACGTCCTAAATGGAGTTGAATCCCATGCAGTTTCTGGTCCTACGAGCAAGAGTTGTTTTCTGGTAAGAAGATTCAGTATTGTGCTCCAATTGCTACATACACTGCAAATAGCACTCGCGTCTGTTCCCAGCAAGTACAGTGTATTGGACTGAAGAGGATCTACTGTTCTTGTCTGTTTCCTAAGCAGAGTTGAACTAGATATGGCCCGTTTGTGTAGGAAGCACAGTTCTTTTGTTCTGAGAAAACTCACTGTTCTGGCAATATAGGAAACACAGTAGAGTAGAAGAGTTATCTTTTCTCAAAACCAGAGTGTGTTTCTTGTAAGGCGAGATAGTGTTTGTTTCCCAGTCCAAAATGGAGTTGAATCACAAGCAGTTTTTGGTCCTACGAGCAAGAGTTGTTTTCTGGTAAGAAGAGTCACTATTGTGCTTCTATTGCCATACACAGTGCAAATAGCACTCGCGTCTGCTCCCAGCAAGTACAGAGTACTGGACTGAAGAGGAGCTACTGTTCTTGTCAGTTTCCTAAACAGAGTTGAACTAGATATAGCCCGTGTGTGTAGGAAGCACAGTTCTTTTGTTCTGAGCAAGCTCACTGTTCTGGCCCTATAGGAAACACAGAAGAGTAGAAGAGTGCTCTTTTCTCAGAAGCAGAGTTTGTTTCTTGTAAGGCTAGCTAGCGTTTGTTTCCCACTCCTAAATGGAGTTGAATCACATGCAGTTTCTGGTCCTACGAGCAAGAGTTGTTTTTTGGTAAGAAGAGTCACTATTGTGCTACCATTGCCATACTCAGTGCAAATAGCACTCGAGTCTGTTCCCAGCAAGTACAGTGTATTGGACAGAAGAGGAGCTACTGTTCTTGTCAGTTTCCTAAGCAGAGTTGAACTAGATATGGCCCGTGTGTGTGAAGCACAGTTCTTTTTTTCTGAGCAAGCTCAATTTTCAGACCCCATAGTAAACACAGTAGAGTAGATGAGTGCTCGTTTCTCAAAAGCAGAGTGTGTTTCTTGTAAGGCTAGCTAGTGTTTGTTTCCCAGTCAGAAACAGAGTTGAGTCCCATGATGTTTCTGGTCCTAGGTGCAAGAGTTGTTTTCTGACAAGAAGAGTCACTATTTCGCTCCCATTGCCATACACAGTGCAAATAGCACTCGTGACTGCTCCCAGCAAGTACAGTGTGTTGGACTGAAGAGGAGCTACTGTTCTTGTCAGTTTCCTAAGCAGAGTTGAATGAGATATGGCCCGTGTGTGTAGGAAGCACAGTTCTTTTGTTCTGAGCAAGCTCACTGTTCTGGTCCTATAGGAAACACAGAAGAGTAGAAGAGTGCTCTTTTCTCAAAAGCAGAGTGTGTTTCTGGTAAGGTGAGCAAGCATTTTGTTCCCAGTCCTAAATGGAGTTGAATTACATGCAGTTTCTTGTCCTATGAGCAAGAGTTGTTTTCTGGTAAGAAGAGTCACTATTGCACTTCTATTGCCATACACAGTGCTAACAACTCAAGCTAATGTTCTTTGCAATTACAGTGTATTGGACAGAAGAGGAGCTACTGTTCTGGTCAGTCTCCTAAGCAGAGTTGAACTAGATATGGCCCGTGTTTGTAGGAAGCACAGTTCTTTTGTTCTTAGCAAGCTCACTGTTTTGGCCCTATAGGAAACAAAGTAGAGTAGAAGATTGCTCTTTTCTCAAAAGCAGAGTGTGTTTCTTGTAAGGCGAGCTAGCTTTTGTTTCCCAGTCCTAAATGGAGTTGAATCCCATGCAGTTTCTGGTCCTACCAGCAAGAGTTGTTTTCTGGTAAGAAGAGTCACTCTTGCGCTCCGATTGCCATACACAGTGCAAATAGCACTCGCGTCTGCTCCCAGCAAGTACAGAGTATTGGACTGAAGAGGAGCTACTGTTCTTGTCAGTTTCCTAAACAGAGTTGAACTAGATATAGCCCGTGTGTGTAGGAAGCACAGTTCTTTTGTTCTGAGCAAGCTCACTGTTCTGGCCCTATAGGAAACACAGAAGAGTAGAAGAGTGCTCTTTTCTCAAAAGGAGAGTGTGTTTCTTGTAAGGCGAGGTAGCGTTTGTTTCCACGTCCTAAATGGAGTTGAATCCCATGCAGTTTCTGGTCCTACGAGCAAGAGTTGTTTTCTGGTAAGAAGATTCAGTATTGTGCTCAATTGCTACATACACTGCAAATAGCACTCGCGTCTGTTCCCAGCAAGTACAGTGTATTGGACTGAAGAGGATCTACTGTTCTTGTCTGTTTCCTAAGCAGAGTTGAACTAGATATGGCCCGTTTGTGTAGGAAGCACAGTTCTTTTGTTCTGAGAAAACTCACTGTTCTGGCAATATAGGAAACACAGTAGAGTAGAAGAGTTATCTTTTCTCAAAACCAGAGTGTGTTTCTTGTAAGGCGAGATAGTGTTTGTTTCCCAGTCCAAAATGGAGTTGAATCACAAGCAGTTTTTGGTCCTACGAGCAAGAGTTGTTTTCTGGTAAGAAGAGTCACTATTGTGCTTCTATTGCCATACACAGTGCAAATAGCACTCGCGTCTGCTCCCAGCAAGTACAGAGTACTGGACTGAAGAGGAGCTACTGTTCTTGTCAGTTTCCTAAACAGAGTTGAACTAGATATAGCCCGTGTGTGTAGGAAGCACAGTTCTTTTGTTCTGAGCAAGCTCACTGTTCTGGCCCTATAGGAAACACAGAAGAGTAGAAGAGTGCTCTTTTCTCAGAAGCAGAGTTTGTTTCTTGTAAGGCTAGCTAGCGTTTGTTTCCCACTCCTAAATGGAGTTGAATCACATGCAGTTTCTGGTCCTACGAGCAAGAGTTGTTTTTTGGTAAGAAGAGTCACTATTGTGCTACCATTGCCATACTCAGTGCAAATAGCACTCGAGTCTGTTCCCAGCAAGTACAGTGTATTGGACAGAAGAGGAGCTACTGTTCTTGTCAGTTTCCTAAGCAGAGTTGAACTAGATATGGCCCGTGTGTGTGAAGCACAGTTCTTTTGTTCTGAGCAAGCTCAATTTTCAGACCCCATAGTAAACACAGTAGAGTAGATGAGTGCTCGTTTCTCAAAAGCAGAGTGTGTTTCTTGTAAGGCTAGCTAGTGTTTGTTTCCCAGTCAGAAACAGAGTTGAGTCCCATGATGTTTCTGGTCCTAGGTGCAAGAGTTGTTTTCTGACAAGAAGAGTCACTATTTCGCTCCCATTGCCATACACAGTGCAAATAGCACTCGTGACTGCTCCCAGCAAGTACAGTGTGTTGGACTGAAGAGGAGCTACTGTTCTTGTCAGTTTCCTAAGCAGAGTTGAATGAGATATGGCCCGTGTGTGTAGGAAGCACAGTTCTTTTGTTCTGAGCAAGCTCACTGTTCTGGTCCTATAGGAAACACAGAAGAGTAGAAGAGTGCTCTTTTCTCAAAAGCAGAGTGTGTTTCTGGTAAGGTGAGCAAGCATTTTGTTCCCAGTCCTAAATGGAGTTGAATTACATGCAGTTTCTTGTCCTATGAGCAAGAGTTGTTTTCTGGTAAGAAGAGTCACTATTGCACTTCTATTGCCATACACAGTGCTAACAACTCAAGCTAATGTTCTTTGCAATTACAGTGTATTGGACAGAAGAGGAGCTACTGTTCTGGTCAGTCTCCTAAGCAGAGTTGAACTAGATATGGCCCGTGTTTGTAGGAAGCACAGTTCTTTTGTTCTTAGCAAGCTCACTGTTTTGGCCCTATAGGAAACAAAGTAGAGTAGAAGATTGCTCTTTTCTCAAAAGCAGAGTGTGTTTCTTGTAAGGCGAGCTAGCTTTTGTTTCCCAGTCCTAAATGGAGTTGAATCCCATGCAGTTTCTGGTCCTACCAGCAAGAGTTGTTTTCTGGTAAGAAGAGTCACTCTTGCGCTCCGATTGCCATACACAGTGCAAATAGCACTCGCGTCTGCTCCCAGCAAGTACAGAGTATTGGACTGAAGAGGAGCTACTGTTCTTGTCAGTTTCCTAAACAGAGTTGAACTAGATATAGCCCGTGTGTGTAGGAAGCACAGTTCTTTTGTTCTGAGCAAGCTCACTGTTCTGGCCCTATAGGAAACACAGAAGAGTAGAAGAGTGCTCTTTTCTCAGAAGCAGAGTTTGTTTCTTGTAAGGCTAGCTAGCGTTTGTTTCCCACTCCTAAATGGAGTTGAATCACATGCAGTTTCTGGTCCTACGATCAAGAGTTGTTTTCTGGTAAGAAGAGTCACTATTGTGCTACCATTGCCATACTCAGTGCAAATAGCACTCGAGTCTGTTCCCAGCAAGTACAGTGTATTGGACAGAAGAGGAGCTACTGTTCTTGTCAGTTTCCTAAGCAGAGTTGAACTAGATATGGCCCGTGTGTGTGAAGCACATTTCTTTTGTTCTGAGCAAGCTCAATTTTCAGACCCCATAGTAAACACAGTAGAGTAGATGAGTGCTCGTTTCTCAAAAGCAGAGTGTGTTTCTTGTAAGGCTAGCTAGTGTTTGTTTCCCAGTCAGAAACAGAGTTGAGTCCCATGATGTTTCTGGTCCTAGGTGCAAGAGTTGTTTTCTGACAAGAAGAGTCACTATTTCGCTCCCATTGCCATACACAGTGCAAATAGCACTCGTGACTGCTCCCAGCAAGTACAGTGTGTTGGACTGAAGAGGAGCTACTGTTCTTGTCAGTTTCCTAAGCAGAGTTGAATGAGATATGGCCCGTGTGTGTAGGAAGCACAGTTCTTTTGTTCTGAGCAAGCTCACTGTTCTGGTCCTATAGGAAACACAGAAGAGTAGAAGAGTGCTCTTTTCTCAAAAGCAGAGTGTGTTTCTGGTAAGGTGAGCAAGCATTTTGTTCCCAGTCCTAAATGGAGTTGAATTACATGCAGTTTCTTGTCCTATGAGCAAGAGTTGTTTTCTGGTAAGAAGAGTCACTATTGCACTTCTATTGCCATACACAGTGCTAACAACTCAAGCTAATGTTCTTTGCAATTACAGTGTATTGGACAGAAGAGGAGCTACTGTTCTGGTCAGTCTCCTAAGCAGAGTTGAACTAGATATGGCCCGTGTTTGTAGGAAGCACAGTTCTTTTGTTCTTAGCAAGCTCACTGTTTTGGCCCTATAGGAAACAAAGTAGAGTAGAAGATTGCTGTTTTCTCAAAAGCAGAGTGTGTTTCTTGTAAGGCGAGCTAGCTTTTGTTTCCCAGTCCTAAATGGAGTTGAATCCCATGCAGTTTCTGGTCCTACCAGCAAGAGTTGTTTTCTGGTAAGAAGAGTCACTATTGCGCTCCCATTGCCATACACAGTGCAAATAGCACTCGCGTCTGCTCCCAGCAAGTACAGAGTATTGGACTGAAGAGGAGCTACTGTTCTTGTCAGTTTCCTAAACAGAGTTGAACTAGATATAGCCCGTGTGTGTAGGAAGCACAGTTCTTTTGTTCTGAGCAAGCTCACTGTTCTGGCCCTATAGGAAACACAGAAGAGTAGAAGAGTGCTCTTTTCTCAGAAGCAGAGTTTGTTTCTTGTAAGGCTAGCTAGCGTTTGTTTCCCACTCCTAAATGGAGTTGAATCACATGCAGTTTCTGGTCCTACGATCAAGAGTTGTTTTCTGGTAAGAAGAGTCACTATTGTGCTACCATTGCCATACTCAGTGCAAATAGCACTCGAGTCTGTTCCCAGCAAGTACAGTGTATTGGACAGAAGAGGAGCTACTGTTCTTGTCAGTTTCCTAAGCAGAGTTGAACTAGATATGGCCCGTGTGTGTGAAGCACAGTTCTTTTGTTCTGAGCAAGCTCAATTTTCAGACCCCATAGTAAACACAGTACAGTAGATGAGTGCTCGTTTCTCAAAAGCAGAGTGTGTTTCTTGTAAGGCTAGCTAGTGTTTGTTTCCCAGTCAGAAACAGAGTTGAGTCCCATGATGTTTCTGGTCCTAGGTGCAAGAGTTGTTTTCTGACAAGAAGAGTCACTATTTCGCTCCCATTGCCATACACAGTGCAAATAGCACTCGTGACTGCTCCCAGCAAGTACAGTGTGTTGGACTGAAGAGGAGCTACTGTTCTTGTCAGTTTCCTAAGCAGAGTTGAATGAGATATGGCCCGTGTGTGTAGGAAGCACAGTTCTTTTGTTCTGAGCAAGCTCACTGTTCTGGTCCTATAGGAAACACAGAAGAGTAGAAGAGTGCTCTTTTCTCAAAAGCAGAGTGTGTTTCTGGTAAGGTGAGCAAGCATTTTGTTCCCAGTCCTAAATGGAGTTGAATTACATGCAGTTTCTTGTCTTATGAGCAAGAGTTGTTTTCTGGTAAGAAGAGTCACTATTGCGCTTCTATTGCCATACACAGTGCTAACAACTCAAGCTAATGTTCTTTGCAATTACAGTGTATTGGACAGAAGAGGAGCTACTGTTCTTGTCAGTCTCCTAAGCAGAGTTGAACTAGATATGGCCCGTGTTTGTAGGAAGCACAGTTCTTTTGTTCTTAGCAAGCTCACTGTTTGGCCCTATAGGAAACAAAGTAGAGTAGAAGATTGCTCTTTTCTCAAAAGCAGAGTGTGTTTCTTGTAAGGCGAGCTAGCTTTTGTTTCCCAGTCCTAAATAGGGTTGAATCCCATGCAGTTTCTGGTCCTACCAGCAAGAGTTGTTTTCTGGTAAGAAGAGTCACTATTGCGCTCCCATTGCCATACACAGTGCAAATAGCACTCGCGTCTGCTCCCAGCAAGTACAGAGTATTGGACTGAAGAGGAGCTATTGTTCTTGTCAGTTTCCTAAACAGAGTTGAACTAGATATAGCCCGTGTGTGTAGGAAGCACAGTTCTTTTGTTCTGAGCAAGCTCACTGTTCTGGCCCTATAGGAAACACAGAAGAGTAGAAGAGTGCTCTTTTCTCAGAAGCAGAGTTTGTTTCTTGTAAGGCTAGCTAGCGTTTGTTTCCCACTCCTAAATGGAGTTGAATCACATGCAGTTTCTGGTCCTAGGTGCAAGAGTTGTTTTCTGACAAGAAGAGTCACTATTTCGCTCCCATCGCCATACACAGTGCAAATAACACTCGTGACAGCTCCCAGCAAGTACAGTGTGTTGGACTGAAGAGGAGCTACTGTTCTTGTCAGTTTCCTAAGCAGAGTTGAATGACATATGGCCCGTGTGTGTAGGAAGCACAGTTCTTTTGTTCTGAGCAAGCTCACTGTTCTGGTCCTATAGGAAACACAGAAGAGTAGAAGAGTGCTCTTTTCTCAAAAGCAGAGTGTGTTTCTGGTAAGGTGAGCAAGCATTTTATTCCCAGTCCTAAATGGAGTTGAATTACATGCAGTTTCTTGTCCTATGAGCAAGAGTTGTTTTCTGGTAAGAAGAGTCACTATTGCGCTTCTATTGCCATACACAGTGCTAACAACTCAAGCTAATGTTCTTTGCAATTACAGTGTATTGGACAGAAGAGGAGCTACTGTTCTTGTCAGTCTCCTAAGCAGAGTTGAACTAGATATGGCCCGTGTTTGTAGGAAGCACAGTTCTTTTGTTCTTAGCAAGCTCACTGTTTTGGCCCTATAGGAAACAAAGTAGAGTAGAAGATTGCTCTTTTCTCAAAAGCAGAGTGTGTTTCTTGTAAGGCGAGCTAGCTTTTGTTTCCCAGTCCTAAATGGAGTTGAATCCCTTGCAGTTTCTGGTCCTACCAGCAAGAGTTGTTTTCTGGTAAGAAGAGTGACTATTGAGCTCCCATTGCCATACACAGTGCAAATAGCACTCGCGTCTGCTCCCAGCAAGTACAGAGTATTGGACTGAAGAGGAGCTACTGTTCTTGTCAGTTTCCTAAACAGAGTTGAACTAGATATAGCCCGTGTGTGTAGGAAGCACAGTTCTTTTGTTCTGAGCAAGCTCTGTTCTGGCCCTATAGGAAACACAGTAGAGTAGAAGAGTGCTCTTTTCAGAAGCAGAGTGTGTTTCTTGTAAGGCTGGCTAGTGTTTGTTTCCCAGTCAGAAACGGAGTTGAATCTCATGCAGTTTCTGGCCCTATGAGCAAGAGTTGTTTTCTGGTAAGAGGAGTCACTATTGCGCTCCCATTGCCATACACAGTGCAAAAAGCACTCGCGTCTGCTAACTGCAAGTACAGTGTATTGGATTGAAGAGGAGCTACTGTTCTTGTCAGTTTCCTAAGCAAAGTTGAACTAGATATGGCCCCTGTGTGTAGGAAGCACAGTTCTTTTGTTCTGAGCAAGCTCACTGTTCTGGCCCTATAGGAAACACAGTAGAGTAGAAGAGTGCTCTTTTCTCAAAAGCAGATTGTGTTTGTTGTAAGGCGAATTAGCGTTTGTTTCCCAGTCCTAAATGGAGTTGAATCACATGCAGTTTCTGTTCCTAGGAGCAACAGTTGTTTTCTGGTAAAAGCAGTCACTATTGCGCTCCCATTTCCATACACAGCGCAAATAGCACTGGCGTCTGTTCCCAGCAAGTACAGAGTATTGGACAGAAGAGGGGCTACTGTTCTTGTCTGTTTCCTAAGCAGAGTTGAAGTAGATATGGCCCGTGTGTGTAGGAAGCACAGTTCTTTTGTTCTGAGCAAGCTCACTGTTCTGGACCTATAGGAAACACAGAAGAGTAGAAGAGTGCTCTTTATTCAAAAGCAGAGTGTGTTTCTTGTAAGGCGAGCTGGCGTTTGTTTCCCAGTCCAAATGGAGTTGAATCACACGCAGTTTCTGGTCCTACGAGCAAGAGTTGTTTTCTGGTAAGAAGAGTCACTATTGTGCTACCATTGCCATACACAGTGCAAATAGCACTCGTGTCTGTTCCCAGCAAGTACAGTGTATTGGACAGAAGAGGATCTACTGTTCTTGTCAGTTTCCTAAGCAGAGTTGAACTAGATATGGCCTGTGTGTGTAGGAAGCACAGTTCTTTTTTTCTGAGCAAGCTCACTGTTCTGGCCCTATAGGAAACACAGTAGAGTAGAAGAGTGCTCTTTTCTCAAAAGCAGAGTGTGTTTCTTCTAAGGCAAGCTAGCGTTTGTTTCCAAGTCCTAAAGGAGTTGAATCAAATGCAGTTTCTGGTCCTACAAGCAAGAGTTGTTTTCTGGTAAGGAGAGTCACTATTGCACTCCCATTCCTATACACAGGGCAAATAGCACTCGCGTTTGTTCCCAGCAAGTACAGTGTATTAGACTGAAGAGGAGCTACTGTTCTTGTCAGTTTCCTAAGCAGAGTTGAACTATATATGGCCCGTGTGTTAAGGAAGCACAAATCATTTGTTCAGAGCAAGCTCACTCTTCTGGCCCTATAGGAAACACAGAAGAGTAGAAGAGTGCTCTTTTCTCAAAAGCAGAGTGTGTTTCTTGTAAGGCGAGCTAGCGTTTGTTTCCCAGTTCTAAATGGAGTTGAATCACATGCAGTTTCTGGTCCTACAAGCAAGAGTTGTTTTCTAGTAAGAAGAGTCACTATTTTGTTCTCATTGCCATACACAGGGCAAATAGCACTCGCGTCTGTTTCCAGCAAGTACAGTGTATTGGACTGAAGAGGAGCTACTGTTCTTGTCAGTTTTTTAAGCAGAGTTGAACTAGATATGGCCCGTGTGTGTAGAAAGCACAGTTCTTTTCTTCTGAGCAAGCTCACTGTTCGGACCCCATAGATAACACAGTAGAATAGAAGAGTGCTCTTTTCTCAAAAGCAGAGTGTGTTTCTTGTAAGGCGAGCTAGCATTTGTTTTTCAGTCAAAAATGGAGTTGAATCACATGCAGTTTCTGGTCCTATGAGCAAGGGATGTTTTCTGGTAAGAAAAGTCACTATTGTGCTCCCTTTGCCATAAATAGCACTCACGTCTGCTCCAGCAAGTACAGTGTATTGGACTGAAGAGGAGCTACTGTTCTTGTCAGTTTCCTAAGCAGAGTTGAACTAGATATGGCCCCTGTGTGTAGGAAGCCCAGTTCTTTTGTTCTGAGCAAGCTCACTGTTCAGACCCCATAGGAAACACCATAGAGTAGAAGAGTGCTCTTTTCTCAAAAGCAGAGTGTGTTTCTTGTAAGGCGAGCTAGCGTTTCTTTCCAAGTCCGAAATGGAGTTGAATCCCATGCAGTTTCTGGTCCTAAGAGCAAGAGTTGTTTTCTGGTAAGAAGATTCAGTATTGTGCTCCAATTGCCACATACACTGCAAATAGCACTCGCGTCTGTTCCCAGCAAGTACAGTGTATTGTACTGAAGAGGAGCTACTGTTCTTGTCAGTTTCCTAAGCAGAGTTGAACTAGATATGGCCCGTTTGTGTAGGAAGCACAGTTCTTTTGTTCTGAGAAAGCTCACTGTTCTGGCAATATAGGAAACACAGTAGAGTAGAAGAGTGATCTTTTCTCAAAACCAGAGTGTGTTTCTTGTAAGGCAAGATAGTGTTTGTTTCCCAGTCCAAAATGGAGTTGAATCACATGTAGTTTTTGGTCCTGCTTGCAAGAGATGTTTTCTGGTAAGAAGAGTCACTATTGCGCTCCCATTGCCATACACAGTGCAAATAGCACTCGCGTCTGTTCGCAGCAAGTACAGTGTATTGGACTGAAGATGAGCTACTGTTCTTGTCAGTTTCCTAAGCAGAGTTGAACTAGATATGGCCCCTGTGTGTAGGAAGCACACATTTCTTTTGTTCTGAGCAAGCACACTGTTCAGACCCCATAGGAAACACAGTAGAGTAGAAGAGTGCTGTTTTCTCAAAAGCAGA
>NW_026736537.1:0-67000 GCF_949786415.1 Peromyscus eremicus
GCTATTTGCACTGTGTATGGCAATGGGAGCGCAATAGTGACTTTCCTTACCAGAAAACAACTCTTGCTCGTAGGACGAGAAACTGCATGTGATTCAACTCCATTTAGGACTGGGAAACAAATGCTAGCTCGCCTTACATGAAACACACTCTGCTTTTGAGAAAAGAGCACTCTTCTACTCTACTGTGTTTCCTATGGGGTCCGAACAGTGAGCTTGCTCAGAACAAAAGAATTGTGCTTTCTACAAACCTGGGCCATATCTAGTTCAACTCTGCTTAGGAAACTGACAAGAACAATAGCTCCTCTTCCTTCCAATACACTGTACTTGCAAGGAACAGACGCGAGTGCTATTTGCACTGTGTATGGCAATTGGAGCACAATAGTGACTTGTCTTACCAGAAAACAACTCTTGCTCGTAGGACAAAAAACTGCATGTGACTCAACTCCATTTAGGACTAGGAAACAAACGCTAGCTCAACTTCCAAGAAACACAATCTGCTTTTGAGAAAAGAGCACTCTTTTTCTCTACTGTGTTTCCTATAGAGCCAGAAGAGTGAACTTGCTCAGAACATTAGAACTGTGCTTCCTACACACATGGCCATATCTAGTTCAATTCTGCTTAGGAACCTGACAAGAACAGTATCTTCTCTTCAGTCTGATACACTGTACTTGTGGGGAACAGACGCGAGTGCTATTTGCACTGTGTATGGCATTGGAGGACAATAGTGACTCTTCTTACCAGAAAACAACTCTTGCTCGTAGGACAAAAAACTAGATGTGACTCAACTCCATTTAGGACTGGGAAACAAATGCTAGCTCGACTTACAAGAAACACACTCTGCTTTTGAAAAAAGAGCACGCTTCTACTCTACTGTGTTTCCTATGGGGTCCGAACAGTGAGCTTATCAGAAAAAAAGAACTGTGCTTCCTACACACACGGCCATATCTAGTTCAATTCTGCTTAGGAACCTGACAAGAACAGTAGATCCTCTTCAGTTCAATACACTGTACTTGCTGGGAACAGACGCCAGTGCTATTTGTCCTGTGTATGGCAATGGCAGCGCAATAGTGACTCTTCTTACCAGAAAACAACTCTTGCTCGTAGTACCAGAAACTGCATGGGATTCAACTCCATTTAGGACTGGGACACAAACGCTAGCTCGCCTTACAAGAAACACACTCTGAATTTGAGAAAAGAGCACTCTTCTACTCTACTGTGTTTCCTATGTGTTCCGAACAGTGAGCTTGCTCAGAACAAAAGAACTGTGCTTCATACACACACGGCCATAACTAGTTCAATTCTGCTTAGGAACCTGACCAGAGCAGTAGATCCTCTTCAGTCCGATACACTGTACTTGCTGGGAACAGACGCCAGTGCTATTTGTCCTGTGTATGGCAATGGCAGCACAATAGTGACTATTCTTACCATAAAACAACTCCTGCTCGTAGGGCCACAAACTGCATGTGATTCCACTCCATTTAGGACTGGGAAACAAACGCTAGCTCGCCTTACAAGAAACACACTCTGCTTTTGAGAAAAGAGCACTCTTCTACTCTACTGTGTTTCCTATGGGGTCCAAACAGTGATCTTGGTCAGAACAAAAGAACTGTGCTTCCTAACACATGGACCATATCTAGTTCAACTCTGCTTAGGAAACTGACAAGAACAATAGCTCCTATTCAGTCCAATACACTGTACTTGCTGGGAACAGACGCGAGTGCTATTTGCACTGTGTATGGCAATGGGAGCACAATAGTGACTTGTCTTACCAGAAAACAACTCTTGCTCGTAGGAGCAGAAACTGCTTGTGATTCAACTCCATTTAGGACTGGGAAACAAATGCTAGCTCGCCTTACATGAAACACACTCTGATTTGAGAAAAGAGCACTCTTCTACTCTACTGTGTTTCCTATGGGGTCCAAAGAGTGAGCTTGCTCAGATCAAAAGAACTGTGCTTCCTGCACACACGGGCCATATCTAGTTCAACTCTGCTTAGGAACCTGACAAGAACAGTAGCTCCTCTTCAATCCGATACACTGTACTTGCTGGGAACAGACGCGAGAGCTATTAGAACTATGTATAGCAAGGGGAGAGCAATAGTGACTTTCCTTACCAGAAATCAACTCTTGCTCTTAGGACCAGAAACTGCATGTGATTCCACTCCATTTAGGAATAGGAAACAAACGCTAGCTCGCCTTACAAGAAACACACTCTGCTTTTGAGAAAAGAGCACTCTTCTACTCTACTGTGTTTCCTATGGTGTCCGAACAGTGAGCTTGCTCAGAACAAAAGAACTGTGCCTCCTACACACACGGCCATATCTAGTTCAATTCTGCTTAGGAACCTGACAAGAATAGTAGCTCCTCTTCAGTCCAATACACTGTACTTGCTGGGAAGAGACGACAGTGCTATTTGTCCTGTGTATGGCAATGGCAGCGCAATAGTGACTCTTCTTACCATAAAACAACTCATGCCCTTAGGACTAGAAACTGCATGTGATTCAACTCCATTTAGGACTGGGAAACAAACGCTAGCTCGCCTTACAAGAAACACACACTGCTTTAGAGAAAAGAGCACTCTTCTACTCTACTGTGTTTCCTATAGGGCCAGAACATTGAGCTTGCTCAAAACAAAAGATCTGTGCTTCCTACACACGGGCCATAACTAGTTCAACTCTGCTTAGGAAACTGACAAGAACAGTAGCTCCTCTTCAGTCCGATACAGACACGAGTGCTATTTGCACTGTGTACGGCAATGGGAGCACAATAGTGACTTTCCTTACCAGAAAACAACTCTTGCTCATACGACTAAAACTGCATGTGATTCAACTCCATTTAGGAATGGGAAACAAATGCTAGCTCGCCTTACAAGAAACACACTTTGCTTTTGAGAAAAGAGCACTCTTCTACTCTATTGTTTTTTCTATGGGGTCCGAACAGTGAGCTTGCTCAGAACAAAAGAACTGTGCTTCCTACACACACGGGCCATATCTAGTTCAACTCTGCTTAGAAAACTGACAAGAACAATAGCTCCTATTCAGTCCAATACACTGTACTTGCTGGGAACAGACACGAGTGCTATTTGCACTGTGTATGGCATTTAGAGCGCAATAGTGACTCTTCTTACCAGAAAACAACTCTTGTTCGTAGGACCAAAAACTGTCTGTGACTCAACTCCATTTAGGACTGGGAAACAAACGCGAGCTGGCCTTACAAGAAACACACTCTGCTTTAGAGAAAAGAGCACTCATATACTCTACTGTGTTTCCTGTAGGGCCAGAAAAGTGAGCTTGCTCAGAACAAAAGAACTGTGCTTCCTACACACACGGGCCATATCTAGTTCAACTCTGCTTAGGAAACTGACAAGAACAGTAGCTCCTCTTCAGTTCGATACACTGTACTTGCTGAGAACAGACGCGAGTGCTATTTGCACTGTGTATGGCAATAGGAGCACAATAGTGACTTGTCTTACCAGAAAACAACTCTTGCTCGTAGGACCAGAAACTGCATGTGATTCAACTCCATTTAGGACTGGGAAACAAATGCTAGCTCGCCTTACATGAAACGCACTCTGCTTTTGAGAAAAGAGCACTCTTCTACTCTGCTGTGTTTCCTATGGGGTCCAAAGAGTGAGCTTGCTCAGATCAAAAGAACTGTGCTTCCTGCACACACGGGCCATATCTAGTTCACCTCTGCTTAGGAAACAAACAAGAACTTTAGCTCCTCTTCAGTCGAATACACTGTACTTGCGGGGAACAGACGCGAGTGCTATTTGCACTGTGTATGGCAATTGGAGCACAATAGTGACTTGTCTTACCAGAAAACAACTCTTGCTCATAGGACAAAAAACTGCATGTGACTCAACTCAATTTAGGACTGGGAAACAAACGATAGCTCGACTTCCAAGAAAAACACTCGGCTTTAGAGAAAAGAGCACTCTTCTACTCTACTGTGTTTCCTATGTGTTCCGAAAAGTGAGCTTGCTCAGAACAAAAAAACTGTGCTTCCTACACACGGGCCATATCTAGTTCCACTCTGCTTAGGAAACTGACAAGAACAGTAGCTCCTCTTCAGTCCGATACACTGTACTTGCTGGGAACAGACACGAGAGCTATTTGCACTTTGTATGGCAAGGGTAGCACAATAGTGACTTTCCTTACCAGAAATCAACTCTTGCTCTTAGGACCAGAAACTGCATGTGATTCAACTCCATTTAGGACTGGGAAACAAACGCTAGCTCGCCTTACAAGAAACACACTCTGCATTTGAGAAAAGAGCACTCTTCTACTCTACTGTGTTTCCTATGGTGTCCGAACAGTGAGCTTGCTCAGAAAAAAAGAACTGTGCTTCCTACACACACGGCCATATCTAGTTCAATTCTGCTTAGGAACCTGACAAGAACAGTAGATCCTATTCAGTCCAATACACTGTACTTGCTGGGAACAGACGCCAGTGCTATTTGTCCTGTGTATGGCAATGGCAGCGCAATAGTGACTCTTCTTACCAGAAAACAACTCTTGCTCGTAGGAGCAGAAACTGCATGTGATTCAACTCCATTTAGGACTGGGAAACAAACGCTAGCTCGCCTTACAAGAAACACACACTGCTTTAGAGAAAAGAGCACTCTTCTACTCTACTGTGTTTTCTATAGGGCCAGAACAGTGAGCTTGCTCAAAACAAAATAACCTTGCTTAATACACATGGGCCATAACTAGTTCAACTCTGCTTAGGAAACTGACACGAACAGTAGCTCCTCTTCAGTCCGATACAGACACGAGTGCTATTTGCACTGTGTATGGCAATGGGAGCGCAATAGTGACTTTCCTTACCAGAAAACAACTCTTGTTCATAGGACCAGAAACTGCATGTGATTCAACTCCATTTAGGACTGGGAAACAAGTGCTAGCTCGCCTTACATGAAACACACTCTGCTTTTGAGAAAAGAGCACTCTTCTACTCTACTGTGTTTCCTATGTGTTCCGAAAAGTGAGCTTGCTCAGAACAAAAAAACTGTGCTTCCTACACACACGGCCATATCTAGTTCAAGTCTGCTCAGGAACCTGACAAGAACAGTAGATCCTCTTCAGTCCAATACACTGTACTTGCTGGGAACAGACGCCAGTGCTATTTGTCCTGTGTATGGCAATGGCAGCACAATAGTGACTCTTCTTACCAGAAAACAACTCTTGCTCGTAGGACCAGAAATTGCATGTGATTCAACTCCATTTAGGACTGGGAAACAAATGCTAGCTCGCCTTACATGAAACACACTCTGCTTTTGAGAAAAGAGCACTCTTCTACTCTACTGTGTTTCCCATGGGGTCCGAACAGTGAGCTTGCTCAGAACGAAAGAACTGTGCTTCCTACACACACGGGCCATATCTAGTTCAACTCTGCTTAGGAAACTGACAAGAAGAGTAGCTCCTCTTCAGTCCAATACACTTTACTTGCAGGGAACAGACGCGAGTGCTATTTGCACTGTGTATGGCAATTGGAGCACAATAGTGACTCGTCTTACCAGAAAACAACTCTTGCTCGTAGGACAAAAAACTGCATGTGACTCAACTCCATTTAGGACTGGGAAACAAACGCTAGCTCGCATTACAAGAAACACACTCTGCTTTAGAGAAAAGAGCACTCTTCTACTCTACTGTGTTTCCTATGGGGTCCAAACAGTGAGCTTGCTCAGAACAAGAGAACTGTGCTTCCTACACACACGGACCATATCTAGTTCAACTCTGCTTAGGAAACTGACAAGAACAGTAGCTCCTATTCAGTCCAATACTCTGTACTTGCTGGGAAAAGACGCGAGTGCTATTTGCCTTGTGTAGGGCAATGGGAGCACAATAGTGACTTTCCTTACCAGAAAAAAAACTTTTGTTCGTAGGACCAGAAACTGCATGTGATTCAACTCCATTTAGGACTAGGAAACAAACGCTAGCTCGCCTTACAATGACACACTCTGCTTTTGAGAAAAGAGCACTCTTCTACTCTACTGTGATTCCTATAGGGCCAGAACAGTGAGATTGCTCAGAACATAAGAACGGTGCTTCCTACACACACAGGCCATATCTAGTTCAACTCTGCTTAGGAACGTGACAAGAACAGTAGATCCTCTTCAGTCCAATACACTGTACTTGCTGGGAACAGACGCCAGTGCTATTTGTCCTGTATATGGCAATGGCAGCGCAATAGTGACTCTTCTTAACAGAAAAAAACTCTTGCTTGTAGGACCAGAAACTGCATGTGATTCAACTCCATTTAGGACTGGGAAACAAAAGCTAGCTCACCTTACAAGAAACACACTCTGCTTTAGAGAAAAGAGCACACTTCTACTCTACTGTGTTTCCTATAGGGCCAGAACACTGAGCTTGCTCAAAACAAAAGAACTGTGCTTCCTACACACGGGCCATATCTAGTTCAACTCTGCTTAGGAACCTGACAAGAACAGTAGCTCCTCTTCAGTCCGATACACTGTACTTGGTGGGAACAGACGCGAGAGCTATTTGAACTATGTATAGCAAGGGGAGAGCAATAGTGACTTTCCTTACCAGAAATCAACTCTTGCTCTTAGGACCAGAAACTGCATGTGATTCCACTCCATTTAGGAATAGGAAACAAACGCTAGCTTGCCTTACAAGAAACACACTCTGCTTTTGATTAAAGAGCACTCTTCTACTCTACTGTGTTTCCTATGGTGTCCGAACAGTGATCTTGCTCAGAACAAAAGAACTGTGCCTCCTACACACACGGCCATATCTAGTTCAATTCTGCTTAGGAACCTGACAAGAACAGTAGCTCCTCTTCAGTCCAATACACTGTACTTGCTGGGAAGAGACGACAGTGCTATTTGTCCTGTGTATGGCAATGGCAGCGCAATAGTGACTCTTCTTACCATAAAACAACTCATGCTCTTAGGACTAGAAACTGCACGTGATTCAACTCCATTTAGGACTGGGAAACAAACGCTAGCTCGCCTTACAAGAAACACACACTGCTTTAGAGAAAAGAGCACTCTTCTACTCTACTGTGTTTCCTATAGGGCCAGAACAGTGAGCTTGCTCAAAACAAAAGAACTGTGCTTCCTACACACGGGCCATAAGTAGTTCAACTCTGCTTAGGAAACTGACAAGAACAGTAGCTCCTGTTCAGTCCGATACAGACACGAGTGCTATTTGCACCGTGTATGGCAATGGGAGCACAATAGTGACTTTCCTTACCAGAAAACAACTCTTGCTCATACGACTAAAACTGCATGTGATTCAACTCCATTTAGGAATGGGAAACAAATGCTAGCTCGCCTTACAAGAAACACACTTTGCTTTTGAGAAAAGAGCACTCTTCTACTCTATTGTTTTTTCTATGGGGTCCGAACAGTGAGCTTGCTCAGAACAAAAGAACTGTGCTTCCTACACACACGGGCCATATCTAGTTCAACTCTGCTTAGGAAACTGACAAGAACAGTAGCTCCTCTTCATTCCAATACACTGTACTTGCTGGAACAGACGCGAGGGCTATTTGCACTGTTTATGGCAAAGGGAGCACAATGGTGACTCTTCTTACCAGAAAACAACTCTTGCTCGTAGGACCAAAAACTGCATTTGATTCAACTCCATTTAAGACTGAGAAACAAACGCTAGCTCACCTTACAAAAAACACACTCTGCTTTTAAGAAAAGAGCACTTTTCTACTCTACATTTTTTCCTAGAGGGCCAGAACAGTGAGTTTGCTCAGAACAAAAGAACTGTGCTTCCTACACTTACGGGCCATATCTAGTTCAACTCTGCTTAGGACCCTGCCACGAACAGTAGATCCTCTTCAGTCAAATGCACTTTACTTGCTGGGAACAGAAGCGAGTGCTATTTGCACTGTGTATGGCAATGGGAGCGCAAAAGTGACTTTCCTTACCAGAAAACAACTCTTGCTTTTAGGACCAGAAATACATGTGATTCAACTCAATTTAAGACTGGGAAATAAACGCTAGCTCGCCTTACAAGAAACACGCTCTGCTTTTGAGAACAGAGCACTATTCTACTCTACTGTGTTTCCTATGGGGTCCAAACAGTGAGCTTGCTCAGAAAAAAAGAACTGTGCTTCCTACACACACGGGTCATATCTAGTTCAACTCTGCTTAGGAAACTGACAAGAACAGTAGCTCCTCTTCAGTCCAATACACTGTACTTGCTGGGAACAGACGCGAGTGCTATTTGCACTGTGTATGACAATGGGAGCGCAATAGTGACTTTCCTTACCAGAAAACAACTCTTGCTCGTAGGACCTGAAACTGCATGTGATTCAAGTCCATTTAGGACTGGGAAACAAACGCTAGCTCGCCTTACAAGAAACACACTTTGCTTTTGAGGAAAGAGCACTCTTCTACTCTTCTGTGTTTCCTATAGGGCCAGAGCAGTGAGCTTGCTGAGTAGTAAAGAACTGTGCTTCCTACACACATGGGACATATCTAGTTCAACTCTGCTTAGGATCCTGACAAGAACAGTAGATCCTCTTCATTCCAATACACTGAACATGCAGGGAACAGACGCCAGTGCTATTTGCCCAATGTATGACAATTGGAGCGCAAAAGTGACTCTTATTACCAGAAAAAACTCTTGCTCATAGGACCAGAAACTGCATGTGATTCAACTCCATTTAGGACTGGGAAACAAACGCTAGCTCTCCTTACAAGAAACACACTCTGCTTTTGAGAAAAAAGCACTCTTCTACACTACTGTGTTTCCTATAGGGCCAGAATACTGAGCTTGCTCAGAACAAAAGAACTGTGCTTCCAACACACACGGCCATATCTAGTTCAATTCTGCTTACGAAACTGACAACAACAGTAGATCCTCTTCAGTCCAATTCACTGTACATGCTGGGAACAGACGCCAGTGCTATTTGCCCTGTGTATGACAATGGGAGCGCAATAGTGACTCTTCTTAACAGAAAACAACTCTTGCTCGTAGGACCGCAAACTGCATGTGAATCAACTCCATTTAGGAGAGGGAAACAAACGCTAGCTCGCCTTACAAGAAACACACTATGCTTTTGAGAAAAGAGCACTCTTCTACTCTACTGTGTATCCTTTAGGGCCAGAATAGTGTGCTTGCTCAGAACAAAAGAACTGTGCTTCCTACACACACGGCCATATCTAGTTCAACTGTGCTTATGAAACTGACAAGAACAGTAGATCCTCCTCAGTCCAATACAGTGTACTTGCTGGGAACAGACGCCAGTGCTGTTTGCCCTGTGTATGACAATGGGAGCGCAATAGTGACTCTTCTTACCAGAAAACAACTCTTGCTCGTAGGACCAGAATCTGCATGCAATTCAACTCCATTTAGGATTGGGAAACAAACGCTAGCTTGCCTTACAAGAAACAAACTCTGCTTCTGAGAAAAGGGCACTCTTCTACTCTACTGTGTTTCCTATGGGGTCCGAACAGTGAGCTTGCTCAGAACAAAAGAACTGTGCTTCCTACACACACGGGCCATATCTAGTTCAACTCTGCTTAGGAAACTGACAGGAACAGTAGCTCCTCTTCAGTCCAATACACTGTACTTGCTGGGAACAGACACGAGTGCTATTTGCACTGTGTATGGCATTTAGAGCGCAATAGTGACTCTTCTTACCAGAAAACAACTCTTGTTCGTAGGACCAAAAACTGTCTGTGACTCAACTCCATTTAGGACTGGGAAACAAACGCGAGCTGGCCTTACAAGAAACACACTCTGCTTTAGAGAAAAGAGCACTCATATACTCTACTGTGTTTCCTGTAGGGCCAGAAAAGTGAGCTTGCTCAGAACAAAAGAACTGTGCTTCCTACACACACGGGCCATATCTAGTTCAACTCTGCTTAGGAAACTGACAAGAACAGTAGCTCCTCTTCAGTTCGATACACTGTACTTGCTGAGAACAGACGCGAGTGCTATTTGCACTGTGTATGGCAATAGGAGCACAATAGTGACTTGTCTTACCAGAAAACAACTCTTGCTCGTAGGACCAGAAACTGCATGTGATTCAACTCCATTTAGGACTGGGAAACAAATGCTAGCTCGCCTTACATGAAACGCACTCTGCTTTTGAGAAAAGAGCACTCTTCTACTCTGCTGTGTTTCCTATGGGGTCCAAAGAGTGAGCTTGCTCAGATCAAAAGAACTGTGCTTCCTGCACACACGGGCCATATCTAGTTCACCTCTGCTTAGGAAACAAACAAGAACTTTAGCTCCTCTTCAGTCGAATACACTGTACTTGCGGGGAACAGACGCGAGTGCTATTTGCACTGTGTATGGCAATTGGAGCACAATAGTGACTTGTCTTACCAGAAAACAACTCTTGCTCATAGGACAAAAAACTGCATGTGACTCAACTCAATTTAGGACTGGGAAACAAACGATAGCTCGACTTCCAAGAAAAACACTCGGCTTTAGAGAAAAGAGCACTCTTCTACTCTACTGTGTTTCCTATGTGTTCCGAAAAGTGAGCTTGCTCAGAACAAAAAAACTGTGCTTCCTACACACGGGCCATATCTAGTTCCACTCTGCTTAGGAAACTGACAAGAACAGTAGCTCCTCTTCAGTCCGATACACTGTACTTGCTGGGAACAGACACGAGAGCTATTTGCACTTTGTATGGCAAGGGTAGCACAATAGTGACTTTCCTTACCAGAAATCAACTCTTGCTCTTAGGACCAGAAACTGCATGTGATTCAACTCCATTTAGGACTGGGAAACAAACGCTAGCTCGCCTTACAAGAAACACACTCTGCATTTGAGAAAAGAGCACTCTTCTACTCTACTGTGTTTCCTATGGTGTCCGAACAGTGAGCTTGCTCAGAAAAAAAGAACTGTGCTTCCTACACACACGGCCATATCTAGTTCAATTCTGCTTAGGAACCTGACAAGAACAGTAGATCCTATTCAGTCCAATACACTGTACTTGCTGGGAACAGACGCCAGTGCTATTTGTCCTGTGTATGGCAATGGCAGCGCAATAGTGACTCTTCTTACCAGAAAACAACTCTTGCTCGTAGGAGCAGAAACTGCATGTGATTCAACTCCATTTAGGACTGGGAAACAAACGCTAGCTCGCCTTACAAGAAACACACACTGCTTTAGAGAAAAGAGCACTCTTCTACTCTACTGTGTTTTCTATAGGGCCAGAACAGTGAGCTTGCTCAAAACAAAATAACCTTGCTTAATACACATGGGCCATAACTAGTTCAACTCTGCTTAGGAAACTGACACGAACAGTAGCTCCTCTTCAGTCCGATACAGACACGAGTGCTATTTGCACTGTGTATGGCAATGGGAGCGCAATAGTGACTTTCCTTACCAGAAAACAACTCTTGTTCATAGGACCAGAAACTGCATGTGATTCAACTCCATTTAGGACTGGGAAACAAGTGCTAGCTCGCCTTACATGAAACACACTCTGCTTTTGAGAAAAGAGCACTCTTCTACTCTACTGTGTTTCCTATGTGTTCCGAAAAGTGAGCTTGCTCAGAACAAAAAAACTGTGCTTCCTACACACACGGCCATATCTAGTTCAAGTCTGCTCAGGAACCTGACAAGAACAGTAGATCCTCTTCAGTCCAATACACTGTACTTGCTGGGAACAGACGCCAGTGCTATTTGTCCTGTGTATGGCAATGGCAGCACAATAGTGACTCTTCTTACCAGAAAACAACTCTTGCTCGTAGGACCAGAAATTGCATGTGATTCAACTCCATTTAGGACTGGGAAACAAATGCTAGCTCGCCTTACATGAAACACACTCTGCTTTTGAGAAAAGAGCACTCTTCTACTCTACTGTGTTTCCCATGGGGTCCGAACAGTGAGCTTGCTCAGAACGAAAGAACTGTGCTTCCTACACACACGGGCCATATCTAGTTCAACTCTGCTTAGGAAACTGACAAGAAGAGTAGCTCCTCTTCAGTCCAATACACTTTACTTGCAGGGAACAGACGCGAGTGCTATTTGCACTGTGTATGGCAATTGGAGCACAATAGTGACTCGTCTTACCAGAAAACAACTCTTGCTCGTAGGACAAAAAACTGCATGTGACTCAACTCCATTTAGGACTGGGAAACAAACGCTAGCTCGCATTACAAGAAACACACTCTGCTTTAGAGAAAAGAGCACTCTTCTACTCTACTGTGTTTCCTATGGGGTCCAAACAGTGAGCTTGCTCAGAACAAGAGAACTGTGCTTCCTACACACACGGACCATATCTAGTTCAACTCTGCTTAGGAAACTGACAAGAACAGTAGCTCCTATTCAGTCCAATACTCTGTACTTGCTGGGAAAAGACGCGAGTGCTATTTGCCTTGTGTAGGGCAATGGGAGCACAATAGTGACTTTCCTTACCAGAAAAAAAACTTTTGTTCGTAGGACCAGAAACTGCATGTGATTCAACTCCATTTAGGACTAGGAAACAAACGCTAGCTCGCCTTACAATGACACACTCTGCTTTTGAGAAAAGAGCACTCTTCTACTCTACTGTGATTCCTATAGGGCCAGAACAGTGAGATTGCTCAGAACATAAGAACGGTGCTTCCTACACACACAGGCCATATCTAGTTCAACTCTGCTTAGGAACGTGACAAGAACAGTAGATCCTCTTCAGTCCAATACACTGTACTTGCTGGGAACAGACGCCAGTGCTATTTGTCCTGTATATGGCAATGGCAGCGCAATAGTGACTCTTCTTAACAGAAAAAAACTCTTGCTTGTAGGACCAGAAACTGCATGTGATTCAACTCCATTTAGGACTGGGAAACAAAAGCTAGCTCACCTTACAAGAAACACACTCTGCTTTAGAGAAAAGAGCACACTTCTACTCTACTGTGTTTCCTATAGGGCCAGAACACTGAGCTTGCTCAAAACAAAAGAACTGTGCTTCCTACACACGGGCCATATCTAGTTCAACTCTGCTTAGGAACCTGACAAGAACAGTAGCTCCTCTTCAGTCCGATACACTGTACTTGGTGGGAACAGACGCGAGAGCTATTTGAACTATGTATAGCAAGGGGAGAGCAATAGTGACTTTCCTTACCAGAAATCAACTCTTGCTCTTAGGACCAGAAACTGCATGTGATTCCACTCCATTTAGGAATAGGAAACAAACGCTAGCTTGCCTTACAAGAAACACACTCTGCTTTTGATTAAAGAGCACTCTTCTACTCTACTGTGTTTCCTATGGTGTCCGAACAGTGATCTTGCTCAGAACAAAAGAACTGTGCCTCCTACACACACGGCCATATCTAGTTCAATTCTGCTTAGGAACCTGACAAGAACAGTAGCTCCTCTTCAGTCCAATACACTGTACTTGCTGGGAAGAGACGACAGTGCTATTTGTCCTGTGTATGGCAATGGCAGCGCAATAGTGACTCTTCTTACCATAAAACAACTCATGCTCTTAGGACTAGAAACTGCACGTGATTCAACTCCATTTAGGACTGGGAAACAAACGCTAGCTCGCCTTACAAGAAACACACACTGCTTTAGAGAAAAGAGCACTCTTCTACTCTACTGTGTTTCCTATAGGGCCAGAACAGTGAGCTTGCTCAAAACAAAAGAACTGTGCTTCCTACACACGGGCCATAAGTAGTTCAACTCTGCTTAGGAAACTGACAAGAACAGTAGCTCCTGTTCAGTCCGATACAGACACGAGTGCTATTTGCACCGTGTATGGCAATGGGAGCACAATAGTGACTTTCCTTACCAGAAAACAACTCTTGCTCATACGACTAAAACTGCATGTGATTCAACTCCATTTAGGAATGGGAAACAAATGCTAGCTCGCCTTACAAGAAACACACTTTGCTTTTGAGAAAAGAGCACTCTTCTACTCTATTGTTTTTTCTATGGGGTCCGAACAGTGAGCTTGCTCAGAACAAAAGAACTGTGCTTCCTACACACACGGGCCATATCTAGTTCAACTCTGCTTAGGAAACTGACAAGAACAGTAGCTCCTCTTCATTCCAATACACTGTACTTGCTGGAACAGACGCGAGGGCTATTTGCACTGTTTATGGCAAAGGGAGCACAATGGTGACTCTTCTTACCAGAAAACAACTCTTGCTCGTAGGACCAAAAACTGCATTTGATTCAACTCCATTTAAGACTGAGAAACAAACGCTAGCTCACCTTACAAAAAACACACTCTGCTTTTAAGAAAAGAGCACTTTTCTACTCTACATTTTTTCCTAGAGGGCCAGAACAGTGAGTTTGCTCAGAACAAAAGAACTGTGCTTCCTACACTTACGGGCCATATCTAGTTCAACTCTGCTTAGGACCCTGCCACGAACAGTAGATCCTCTTCAGTCAAATGCACTTTACTTGCTGGGAACAGAAGCGAGTGCTATTTGCACTGTGTATGGCAATGGGAGCGCAAAAGTGACTTTCCTTACCAGAAAACAACTCTTGCTTTTAGGACCAGAAATACATGTGATTCAACTCAATTTAAGACTGGGAAATAAACGCTAGCTCGCCTTACAAGAAACACGCTCTGCTTTTGAGAACAGAGCACTATTCTACTCTACTGTGTTTCCTATGGGGTCCAAACAGTGAGCTTGCTCAGAAAAAAAGAACTGTGCTTCCTACACACACGGGTCATATCTAGTTCAACTCTGCTTAGGAAACTGACAAGAACAGTAGCTCCTCTTCAGTCCAATACACTGTACTTGCTGGGAACAGACGCGAGTGCTATTTGCACTGTGTATGACAATGGGAGCGCAATAGTGACTTTCCTTACCAGAAAACAACTCTTGCTCGTAGGACCTGAAACTGCATGTGATTCAAGTCCATTTAGGACTGGGAAACAAACGCTAGCTCGCCTTACAAGAAACACACTTTGCTTTTGAGGAAAGAGCACTCTTCTACTCTTCTGTGTTTCCTATAGGGCCAGAGCAGTGAGCTTGCTGAGTAGTAAAGAACTGTGCTTCCTACACACATGGGACATATCTAGTTCAACTCTGCTTAGGATCCTGACAAGAACAGTAGATCCTCTTCATTCCAATACACTGAACATGCAGGGAACAGACGCCAGTGCTATTTGCCCAATGTATGACAATTGGAGCGCAAAAGTGACTCTTATTACCAGAAAAAACTCTTGCTCATAGGACCAGAAACTGCATGTGATTCAACTCCATTTAGGACTGGGAAACAAACGCTAGCTCTCCTTACAAGAAACACACTCTGCTTTTGAGAAAAAAGCACTCTTCTACACTACTGTGTTTCCTATAGGGCCAGAATACTGAGCTTGCTCAGAACAAAAGAACTGTGCTTCCAACACACACGGCCATATCTAGTTCAATTCTGCTTACGAAACTGACAACAACAGTAGATCCTCTTCAGTCCAATTCACTGTACATGCTGGGAACAGACGCCAGTGCTATTTGCCCTGTGTATGACAATGGGAGCGCAATAGTGACTCTTCTTAACAGAAAACAACTCTTGCTCGTAGGACCGCAAACTGCATGTGAATCAACTCCATTTAGGAGAGGGAAACAAACGCTAGCTCGCCTTACAAGAAACACACTATGCTTTTGAGAAAAGAGCACTCTTCTACTCTACTGTGTATCCTTTAGGGCCAGAATAGTGTGCTTGCTCAGAACAAAAGAACTGTGCTTCCTACACACACGGCCATATCTAGTTCAACTGTGCTTATGAAACTGACAAGAACAGTAGATCCTCCTCAGTCCAATACAGTGTACTTGCTGGGAACAGACGCCAGTGCTGTTTGCCCTGTGTATGACAATGGGAGCGCAATAGTGACTCTTCTTACCAGAAAACAACTCTTGCTCGTAGGACCAGAATCTGCATGCAATTCAACTCCATTTAGGATTGGGAAACAAACGCTAGCTTGCCTTACAAGAAACAAACTCTGCTTCTGAGAAAAGGGCACTCTTCTACTCTACTGTGTTTCCTATGGGGTCCGAACAGTGAGCTTGCTCAGAACAAAAGAACTGTGCTTCCTACACACACGGGCCATATCTAGTTCAACTCTGCTTAGGAAACTGACAGGAACAGTAGCTCCTCTTCAGTCCAATACACTGTACTTGCTGGGAACAGACTCCAGTGCTATTTGCCCTGTGTATGACCATGGGAGCACAAGTGTGACTCTTCTTACCAGAAAACAACTCTTGCTCGTAGGACCAGAAACTGCATGTGATTCAACTCCATTTAGGACTGGGAAACAAACGCTAGCTAGCCTTACCAGAAACACACTCTGCTTTGAGAAAAGAGCACTCTTCTACTCTACTGTGTTTCCTATGGGGTCCAAACAGAGAACTTGCTCAGAACAAAAGAACTGTCCTTCCTACACCCGGGCCATATCTACTTCAACTCTGCTTAGGAAACTGACAGGAACAGTAGCTCCTCTTCAGTCCAATACACTGTACTTCCTGGGAACAGATGCGCGTGCTATTTGCAATGTGTATGGCAATGGGAGCTCAATAGTGACTTTCCTTACCAGAAAGCAACTCTTGCTCATAGAACCAAAAACTGCATGTGATTCAACTCCATTTAGGACTGGGAAACAAACGCTAGCTCGCCTTACAAGTAGCACACTCTGCTTTTGAGGAAGGAGCACTCATCTACTCTACTGTATTTCCTTTAGGTCAAGAATAGTGAGCCTGCTCAGAACAAAAGAACTGTGCTTCCTACACACACGGCCATATCTAGTTCAACTCTGCTTATGAAACTGACAAGAACAGTAGAAGCTCCTCAGTCAAATACAGTGTACTTGCTGGGAACAGACGCCAGTGCTGTTTGCCCTGTGTATGACAATGGGAGCGCAATAGTGACTCTTCTTAGTAGAAAACAACTCTTGCTCGTAGGACCAGAAACTCCATGGGATTCAACTCCATTTAGGACTGGTAAACAAACACTAGCTCGCCTTACAAGAAACACGTTCTGCTTTTGAAAAAAAAGCACTCTTCTACTCTACTGTTTTTCCTATAGGGCCAGAACAGTGAGCTTGCTCGAACAAAAGAACTGTTCTTCCAACACACACGGGCAAAATCTAGTTCAACTCTGCTTAGGAAACTGACAGGAACAGTAGCTCCTCTTCAGTCCAATACACTGTACTTGCTGTGAACAGACGCGAGTGCTATTTGCACTGTGTATGGCAATGGGAGCACAATAGTGATTTTCCTTACCAGAAAACAACTCTTGCTTGTAGGACCAAAAACTGCATGTGATTCAACTCCATTTAGGACTGGGAAACAAACACTAGCTCGCCTTACGAGAAACACTCTCTGCTTTTGAGAAAAGAGCACTCTTCTACTCTACTGTGTTTTCTATGGGGTTCAAACAGTGAGCTAGCTCAGAACAAAAGAATTGTGCATCCTTCACACACGGGCCATATCTAGTTCAACTCTGCTTAGGAAACTGACAAGAACAGTAGCTCCTCTTCAGTCCAATACACTGTACTTGCTGGGAACAGACTCCAGTGCTATTTGCCCTGTGTATGACAATGGGAGCGCAAGTGTGACTCTTCTTACCAGAAAACAACTCTTGCTCGTAGGACCAGAAACTGCATGTGATTCAACTCCATTTAGGACTGGGAAACAAACGCTAGCTAGCCTTACCAGAAACACACTCTGCTTTGAGAAAAGAGCACTCTTCTACTCTACTGTTTTTCCTATGGGGTCCAAACAGTGAACTTGCTCAGAACAAAAGAACTGTCCTTCCTACACCCGGGCCATATCTACTTCAACTCTGCTTAGGAAACTGACAGGAACAGTAGCTCCTCTTCAGTCCAATACACTGTACTTGCTGGGAACAGATGCGCGTGCTATTTGCAATGTGTATGGCAATGGGAGCTCAATAGTGACTTTCCTTACCAGAAAGCAACTCTTGCTCATAGAACCAAAAACTGCATGTGATTCAACTCCATTTAGGACTGGGAAACAAACGCTAGCTCGCCTTACAAGTAGCACACTCTGCTTTTGAGGAAGGAACACTCATCTACTCTACTGTATTTCCTTTAGGGCCAGAATAGTGAGCTTGCTCAGAACAAAAGAACTGTGCTTCCTACACACACGGCCATATCTAGTTCAACTCTGCTTATGAAACTGACAAGAACAGTAGAACCTCCTCAGTCCAATACAGTGTACTTGCTGGGAACAGACGCGAGTGCTATTTGCACTGTGAAGAGCAATGGGAGCAGAATAGTGATTCTTCTTACCAGAAAACAACTCTTGCTCTAAGGACCAGAAACTGCATGTTATTCAACTCCACTTAGGACTGGGAAACAAACGCTAGCTCGCCTTACAAGAAACACGCTCTGCTTTTGAGAAAAGTGCACACTTCTACTCTACTGTGTTTCCTATGGGGTACGAACAGTGAGCTTGCTCATAACAAAAGAACTGTGCTTCCTACACACACACGCCATATCTAGTTCAACTCTGCTTAGGAAACTGACAAGATCAGTAGCTCCTCTTCAGTCCAATACACTGTACTTGCTGGTAACAGACGCCAGTGCTATTTGCACTGTGTATGACAATGGGAGCGCAATAGTGACTCTTCTTACCACAAAACAATTCTTGCTTGTAGGAACAGAAACTGCATGTTATTCAACTCCATTTAGGACTGGGAAACAAACGCTAGCTCGCCTTACAAGAAACACACTCTGCTTTTGAGAAAAGAGCACTCTTCTACTCTACTGTGTTTCCTATAGGGCCAGAATAGTGAGCATGCTCAGAACAAAAGAACTGTGCTTCCTACACACACGGGCCATATCTAGTTCAATTCTGCTTAGGAAACTGACAAGAGCAGTAGAACCTCTTCAGTCTAATACACTGTACTTGATGGGAACTTTCGCCAGTGCTATTTGCCCTGTGTATGACAATGGGAGCACAATAGTGACTCTTCTTACCAGAAAACAACTCTTGCTCGTAGGACCAGAAACTGCATGTGAATCAACTCCATTTAGGAGAGGGAAACAAACGCTAGCTCGCCTTACAAGAAACACACTATGCTTTTGAGAAAAGAGCACTCTTCTACTCTACTGTGTATCCTTTAGGGCCAGAATAGTGAGCTTGCTCAGAACAAAAGAACTGTGCTTCCTACACACACGGCCATATCTAGTTCAACTGTGCTTATGAAACTGACAAGAACAGTAGATCCTCCTCAGTCCAATACAGTGTACTTGCTGGGAACAGACGCCAGGGCTGTTTGCCCTGTGTATGACAATGGGAGCGCAATAGTGACTCTTCTTACCAGAAAACAACTCTTGCTCGTAGGACCAGAATCTGCATGCAATTCAACTCCATTTAGGATTGGGAAACAAACGCTAGCTTGCCTTACAAGAAACAAACTCTGCTTCTGAGAAAAGGGCACTCTTCTACTCTACTGTGTTTCCTATGGGGTCCGAACAGTGAGCTTGCTCAGAACAAAAGAACTGTGCTTCCTACACACACGGGCCATATCTAGTTCAACTCTGCTTAGGAAACTGACAGGAACAGTAGCTCCTCTTCAGTCCAATACACTGTACTTGCTGTGAACAGACGCGAGTGCTATTTGTACTGTGTATGGCAATGGGAGCACAATAGTGATTTTCCTTACCAGAAAACAACTCTTGCTTGTAGGACCAAAAACTGCATGTGATTCAACTCCATTTAGGACTGGGAAACAAACACTAGCTCGCCTTACGAGAAACACTCTCTGCTTTTGAGAAAAGAGCACTCTTCTACTCTACTGTGTTTTCTATGGGGTTCAAACAGTGAGCTAGCTCAGAACAAAAGAATTGTGCATCCTTCACACACGGGCCATATCTAGTTCAACTCTGCTTAGGAAATTGACAAGAACAGTAGCTCCTCTTCAGTCCAATAAACTGTACTTGCTGGGAACAGACTCCAGTGCTATTTGCCCTGTGTATGACCATGGGAGCACAAGTGTGACTCTTCTTACCAGAAAACAACTCTTGCTCGTAAGACCAGAAACTGCATGTGATTAAACTCCATTTAGGACTGGGAAACAAACGCTAGCTAGCCTTACCAGAAACACACTCTGCTTTGAGAAAAGAGCACTCTTCTACTCTACTGTGTTTCCTATGGGGTCCAAACAGAGAACTTGCTCAGAACAAAAGAACTGTGCTTCCACACACACGGGCCATATCTAGTTCAATTCTGCTTAGGAAACTGACAAGAGCAGTAGAACCTCTTCAGTCTAATACACTGTACTTGATGGGAACTTTCGCCAGTGCTATTTGCCCTGTGTATGACAATGGGAGAACAATAGTGACTCTTCTTACCAGAAAACAACTCTTGCTCGTAGGACCAGAAACTGCATGTGATTAAACTGCATTTAGGACTGGGAAACAAACGCTAGCTCGCCTTACAAGAAACACACTCTGCTTTTGAGAAAAGAGCATTCTTCTACTCTACTGTGTTTCCTGTAGGGCCAGAATAATGAGCATGCTCAGAACAAAAGAACTGTGCTTCCTACACACACACGCCATATCTAGTTCAACTCTGCTTAGGAAACTGACAAGAACAGTAGCTCCTCTTCAGTCAAATACACTTTACTTGCTGGGAACAGACACGAGTGCTATTTGCACTGTGTATGGCAACGGGAGCGCAATAGTGACTTTCCTTACCAGAAAACAACTCTTGCTCGTAGGACCAGAAACTGCATGTGATTAAACTGCATTTAGGACTGGGAAACAAACGCTAGCTCGCCTTACAAGAAACACACTCTGCTTTTGAGAAAAGAGCACTCTTCTACTCTACTGTGTTTCCTGTTGGGCCAGAATAATGAGCATGCTCAGAACAAAAGAACTGTGCTTCCTACACACACGGGTCATATCTAGTTCAACTCTGCTTAGGAAACTGACAAGAACAGTAGCTCCTCTTCAGTCAAATACACTTTACTTGCTGGGAACAGACGCGAGTGCTATTTGCACTGTGTATGGCAATGGGAGCTCAAAAGTGACTTTCCTTACCAGAAAACAACTCTTGCTTTTAGGACCAGAAATGCATGTGACTCAACTCCATTTAAGACTGGGAAATAAACGCTAGCTTGCCTTACAAGAAACACGCTCTGCTTTTGAAAACAGAGCACTATTCTTCTCTACTGGGTTTCCTATGCGTTCCAAACAGTGAGCTTGCTCAGAACAAAAGAACTGTGCTTCCTACACACATGGACCATATCTAGTTCAACTCTGCTTAGGAAACTGACAAGAACAGTAGCACCTCTTCAGTCCGATACACTGTACTTGCTGGGAGCAGACGCGAGTGCTATTTGCACTGTGTATGTCAATGGGAGCGCAATAGTGACTTTCCTTACCAGAAAACAACTCTTGCTCCTAAGACCAGAAACTGCATGAGATTCAACTCCATTTAGGACTGGGAAACAAACGCTAGCTCGCCTTACAAGAAACACACTCTGCTTTTGAGAAAAGAGCACTCTTCTATTCTACTGTGTTTCCTATGGGGTCCGAAAAGTGAGCTTGCTCAGAACAAAAGAACTGTGCTTCCTACACACATGGACCATATCTAGTTCAACTCTGCTGATGAAACTGACAAGAACAGTAGATCCTCTTCCGTCCAATACACTGTACTTGCTGGGAAAAGACGGGAGGGCTATTTGCACTGTTTATGGCAATGGGAGTGCAATATTGACTTTCCTTACCAGAAAACAACTCTTGCTCGTAGGACCAGAAACTGCATGTGATTCCACTCCATTTAGGAATGGGAAAAAAACGCTAGCTCGCCTTAAAAGAAACACACTCTGCTTTTGAGAAAAAAGCACTCTTCTACTCTACTGTGTTTCCTATGGGGTCCGAACAGTGAGCTTGCTCAGAACAAAAATACTGTGCTTCCTACACTCACGGCCATATCTAGTTCAAGTCTGCTTAGGAACCTGACAAGAACAGTAGATCCTCTTCAGCCCAATACACTGTACTTGCTGCGAACAGATGCCAGTGCTATTTGTCCTGTGTATATCAATGGCAGCACAATAGTGACTCTTCTTACCAGAAAACAACTCTTGCTCGTAGTACCAGAAACTGCATGGGATTCAACTCCATTTAGGACTGGGACACAAACGCTAGCTCGACTTCCAAGAAACACACTCTGCTTTAGAGAAAAGAGCACTCTTCTACTCTACTGTGTTTCCTATGTGTTCCGAACAGTGAGCTTGCTCAGAACAAAAGAACTGTGCTTCCTACACACACGGCCATAACTAGTTAAATTCTGCTTAGGAACCTGACCAGAGCAGTAGATCCTCTTCAGTCCGATACACTGTACTTGCTGGGAACAGATGCCAGTGCTATTTGTCCTGTATATGGCAATGGCAGCGCAATAGTGACTATTCTTACCATAAAACAACTCTTGCTCGTAGGACCAAAAACTGCATGTGATTCCACTCCATTTAGGACTGGGAAACAAACGCTAGCTCGCCTTACAAGAAACACACTCTGCTTTTGAGAAAAGAGCACTCATCTACTCTACTGTGTTTCCTATGGGGTCCAATCAGTGAGCTTGCTAGGAAGAAAAGAACTGTGCTTCCTACACACAAGGTCCATATCTAGTTCAACTCTGCTTAGGAAACTGACAAGAACAGTAGCTCCTATTCATTCCAATACACTGTACTTGCTGGGAAAAGACGCGAGTGCTCTTTGCCCTGTGTATGGCAATGTGAGCGCAATAGTGACTTTCCTTACCAGAAAACAACTCTTATTCGTAGGACCAGAAACTGCATGTGATTCAACTCCATTTAGGACTGGGAAACAAACGCTAGCTCGCCTTACAAGAATCACACTCTGCTTTTGAGAAAAGAGCAGTCTTCTACTCTACTGTGTTTCCTATGGGGTCCGAACAGTGAGCTTGCTCAGAACAAAAGAACTGTGCTTCCTACACACACGGCCATATCTAGTTCAATTCTGCTTAGGAACCTGACCAGAGCAGCAGATCCTCTTCAGTCCAATACACTGTACTTGCTGGGAACAGACGCCAGTGCTATTTGTCCTGTATATGGCAATGGCAGTGCAATAGTGACTATTCTTACCAAAAAACAACTCTTGCTCATAGGACCACAAACTGCATGTGATTCCACTCCATTTAGGACTGGGAAACAAACGCTAGCTCGCCTTACAAGAAACACACTCTGCTTTTGAGAAAAGAGCACTCTTCTACTCTACTGTGTTTCCTATGGGGTCCAAACAGTGAGCTTGGTCAGAACAAAAGAACTGTGCTTCCTACACACATGGACCATATCTACTTCAACACTGCTTAGGAAACTGACAAGAACAGTAGCTCCTATTCAGTCCAATACACTGTACTTGCTGGGAACAGACGCGAGCGCTATTTGCACTGTGTATGGCATTTAGAGCGCAATAGTGACTCTTCTTACCAGAAAACAACTCTTGCTCGTAGCACAAAAAACTGTCTGTGACTCAACTCCATTTAGGACTGGGAAACAAACGTGAGCTGGCCTTACAAGAAACACACTCTGCTTTAGAGAAAAGAGCCCTCATCTACTCTACTGTGTTTCCTGTAGGGCCAGAACAGTGAGCTTGCTCAGAACAAAAGAACTGTGCTTCCTACACACACGGGCCATATCTAGTTCAACTCTGCTTAGGAAACTGACAAGAACAGTAGCTCCTCTTCAGTCTGATACACTGTACTTGCTGAGAACAGACGCGAGTGCTATTTGCACTGTGTATGGCAATGGGAGCGCAATAGTGACTTTCCTTACCAGAAAACAACTCTTGCTCGTAGGACGAGAAACTGCATGTGATTCAACTCCATTTAGGACTGGGAAACAAATGCTAGCTCGCCTTACATGAAACACACTCTGCTTTTGAGAAAAGTGCACTCTTCTACTCTACTGTGTTTCCTATGGGGTCCAAACAGTGAGCTTGCTCAGAACAAAAAAACTGTGCTTCCTACACACACGGGCCATATCTAGTTCAACTCTGCTTAAAAAACAAACAAGAACAGTAGCTCCCCTTCAGTCGAACACACTGTAATTGCGGGGAACAGACACGAGTGCTATTTGCACTGTGTATGGCAATTGGAGCACAATAGTGACTTGTCTTACCAGAAAACAACTCTTGCTCGTAGGACAAAAAACTGCATGTGACTCAACTCCATTTAGGACTGGGAAACAAACGCTAGCTCGACTTCCAAGAAACACACTCTGCTTTTGAGAAAAGAGCACTCTTCTACTCTACTGTGTTTCCTATGTGTTCCGAAAAGTGAGCTTGCTCAGAACAAAAAAACTGTGCTTCCTACACTCACGGCCATATCTCGTTCAAGTCTGCTTAGGAACCTGACAAGAACAGTAGATCCTCTTCAGTCCAATACACTGTACTTGCTGGGAACAGACGCCAGTGCTATTTGTCCTTTGTAGGGCAATGGCAGCGCAATAGTGACTCTTCTTACCAGAAAACAACTCTTGCTCGTAGGACCAGAAACTGCATGTGATTCAACTCCATTTAGGACTGGGAAACAAACTCTAGCTCGCTTTACAAGAAACACACTCTGCTTTTGAGAAAAGAGCACTCTTCTACTCTACTGTGTTTCCTATGGGGTCCAAACAGTGAGCTTGGTCAGAACAAAAGAACTGTGCTTCCTACACACATGGACCATATCTAGTTCAACTCTGCTTAGGAAACTGACAAGAACAGCAGCTCCTATTCAGTCCAATACACTGTACTTGCTGGGAACAGACGCGAGTGCTATTTGCACTGTGTATGGCATTTAGAGCGCAATACTGACTTTCCTTACCAGAAACAACTCTTGCTCGTAGGACCAGAAACTGCATGTGATTCAACTCCATTTAGGACTGGGAAACAAACGCTAGCTCGCCTTACAAGAAACACACTGCTTTACAGAAAAAAGCACTCTTCTACTCTACTGTGTTTCCTACAGGGCCAGAACATTGAGCTTGCTCAGAACAAAAGAACTGTGCTTCACACACACGGGCCATATCTAGTTCAACTCTTCTTAGAAAACTGACAAGTACAGTAGATCCTCTTCAGTCCAATAGACTGTACTTGCTGGGAACAGACACCAGTGCTATTTGCACTGTGTATGGCAATTGGAGCACAATAGTGACTCATCTTACCAGAAAACAACTCTTGCTCATAGGACAAAAAACTGCATGTGACTCAACTCCATTTAGGACTGGGAAACAAACTCTAGCTGCTTTACAAGAAACACACTCTGCTTTTGAGAAAAGAGCACTCTTTTACTCTACTGTGTTTCCTATAGGGCCAGAACAGTGAGCTTGCTCAGAAAAAAAGAACTGTGCTTCCTAAACACACGGGCCATATCTAGTTCAAATCTTCTTAGGAAACTGACAAGAACAGTAGGTCCTCTTCAGTCCAATACACTGTACTTGCTGCGAAAAGACGGGAGGGCTATTTGCACTGTTTATGGCAATAGGAGTGCAATATTGACTTTCCTTACCAGAAAACAACTCTTGCTCGTAGGACCAGAAACTGCATGTGATTCCACTCCATTTAGGAATGGGAAAAAAACGCTAGCTCGCCTTAAAAGAAACACACTCTGCTTTTGAGAAAAAAGCACTCTTCTACTCTACTGTGTTTCCTATGGGGTCCGAACAGTGAGCTTGCTCAGAACAAAAAAACTGTGCTTCCTACACACACGGCCATATCTAGTTCAAGTCTGCTTAGGAACCTGACAAGAACAGTAGATCCTCTTCAGCCCAATACACTGTACTTGCTGGTAACAGACGACAGTGCTATTTGCACTGTGTATGACAATGGGAGCGCAATAGTGACTCTTCTTACCACAAAACAATTCTTGCTTGTAGGAACAGAAACTGCATGTTATTCAACTCCATTTAGGACTGGGAAACAAACGCTAGCTCGCCTTACAAGAAACACACTCTGCTTTTGAGAAAAGAGCACTCTTCTACTCTACTGTGTTTCCTATAGGGCCAGAATAGTGAGCATGCTCAGAACAAAAGAACTGTGCTTCCTACACACACGGGCCATATCTAGTTCAATTCTGCTTAGGAAACTGACAAGAGCAGTAGAACCTCTTCAGTCTAATACACTGTACTTGATGGGAACTTTCGCCAGTGCTATTTGCCCTGTGTATGACAATGGGAGCACAATAGTGACTCTTCTTACCAGAAAACAACTCTTGCTCGTAGGACCAGAAACTGCATGTGATTAAACTGCATTTAGGACTGGGAAACAAACGCTAGCTCGCCTTACAAGAAACACACTCTGCTTTTGAGAAAAGAGCACTCTTCTACTCTACTGTGTTTCCTGTTGGGCCAGAATAATGAGCATGCTCAGAACAAAAGAACTGTGCTTCCTACACACACGGGCCATATCTAGTTCAACTCTGCTTAGGAAACTGACAAGAACAGTAGCTCCTCTTCAGTCAAATACACTTTACTTGCTGGGAACAGACGCGAGTGCTATTTGCACTGTGTATGGCAATGGGAGCTCAAAAGTGACTTTCCTTACCAGAAAACAACTCTTGCTTTTAGGACCAGAAATGCATGTGACTCAACTCCATTTAAGACTGGGAAATAAACGCTAGCTTGCCTTACAAGAAACACGCTCTGCTTTTGAAAACAGAGCACTATTCTTCTCTACTGGGTTTCCTATGCGTTCCAAACAGTGAGCTTGCTCAGAACAAAAGAACTGTGCTTCCTACACACATGGACCATATCTAGTTCAACTCTGCTTAGGAAACTGACAAGAACAGTAGCACCTCTTCAGTCCGATACACTGTACTTGCTGGGAGCAGACGCGAGTGCTATTTGCACTGTGTATGTCAATGGGAGCGCAATAGTGACTTTCCTTACCAGAAAACAACTCTTGCTCCTAAGACCAGAAACTGCATGAGATTCAACTCCATTTAGGACTGGGAAACAAACGCTAGCTCGCCTTACAAGAAACACACTCTGCTTTTGAGAAAAGAGCACTCTTCTATTCTACTGTGTTTCCTATGGGGTCCGAAAAGTGAGCTTGCTCAGAACAAAAGAACTGTGCTTCCTACACACATGGACCATATCTAGTTCAACTCTGCTGATGAAACTGACAAGAACAGTAGATCCTCTTCCGTCCAATACACTGTACTTGCTGGGAAAAGACGGGAGGGCTATTTGCACTGTTTATGGCAATGGGAGTGCAATATTGACTTTCCTTACCAGAAAACAACTCTTGCTCGTAGGACCAGAAACTGCATGTGATTCCACTCCATTTAGGAATGGGAAAAAAACGCTAGCTCGCCTTAAAAGAAACACACTCTGCTTTTGAGAAAAAAGCACTCTTCTACTCTACTGTGTTTCCTATGGGGTCCGAACAGTGAGCTTGCTCAGAACAAAAATACTGTGCTTCCTACACTCACGGCCATATCTAGTTCAAGTCTGCTTAGGAACCTGACAAGAACAGTAGATCCTCTTCAGCCCAATACACTGTACTTGCTGCGAACAGATGCCAGTGCTATTTGTCCTGTGTATATCAATGGCAGCACAATAGTGACTCTTCTTACCAGAAAACAACTCTTACTCGTAGTACCAGAAACTGCATGGGATTCAACTCCATTTAGGACTGGGACACAAACGCTAGCTCGACTTCCAAGAAACACACTCTGCTTTAGAGAAAAGAGCACTCTTCTACTCTACTGTGTTTCCTATGTGTTCCGAACAGTGAGCTTGCTCAGAACAAAAGAACTGTGCTTCCTACACACACGGCCATAACTAGTTAAATTCTGCTTAGGAACCTGACCAGAGCAGTAGATCCTCTTCAGTCCGATACACTGTACTTGCTGGGAACAGATGCCAGTGCTATTTGTCCTGTATATGGCAATGGCAGCGCAATAGTGACTATTCTTACCATAAAACAACTCTTGCTCGTAGGACCAAAAACTGCATGTGATTCCACTCCATTTAGGACTGGGAAACAAACGCTAGCTCGCCTTACAAGAAACACACTCTGCTTTTGAGAAAAGAGCACTCATCTACTCTACTGTGTTTCCTATGGGGTCCAATCAGTGAGCTTGCTAGGAAGAAAAGAACTGTGCTTCCTACACACAAGGTCCATATCTAGTTCAACTCAGCTTAGGAAACTGACAAGAACAGTAGCTCCTATTCATTCCAATACACTGTACTTGCTGGGAAAAGACGCGAGTGCTCTTTGCCCTGTGTATGGCAATGTGAGCGCAATAGTGACTTTCCTTACCAGAAAACAACTCTTATTCGTAGGACCAGAAACTGCATGTGATTCAACTCCATTTAGGACTGGGAAACAAACGCTAGCTCGCCTTACAAGAATCACACTCTGCTTTTGAGAAAAGAGCAGTCTTCTACTCTACTGTGTTTCCTATGGGGTCCGAACAGTGAGCTTGCTCAGAACAAAAGAACTGTGCTTCCTACACACACGGCCATATCTAGTTCAATTCTGCTTAGGAACCTGACCAGAGCAGCAGATCCTCTTCAGTCCAATACACTGTACTTGCTGGGAACAGACGCCAGTGCTATTTGTCCTGTATATGGCAATGGCAGTGTAATAGTGACTATTCTTACCAAAAAACAACTCTTGCTCATAGGACCACAAACTGCATGTGATTCCACTCCATTTAGGACTGGGAAACAAACGCTAGCTCGCCTTACAAGAAACACACTCTGCTTTTGAGAAAAGAGCACTCTTCTACTCTACTGTGTTTCCTATGGGGTCCAAACAGTGAGCTTGGTCAGAACAAAAGAACTGTGCTTCCTACACACATGGACCATATCTACTTCAACTCTGCTTAGGAAACTGACAAGAACAGTAGCTCCTATTCAGTCCAATACACTGTACTTGCTGGGAACAGACGCGAGCGCTATTTGCACTGTGTATGGCATTTAGAGCGCAATAGTGACTCTTCTTACCAGAAAACAACTCTTGCTCGTAGCACAAAAAACTGTCTGTGACTCAACTCCATTTAGGACTGGGAAACAAACGTGAGCTGGCCTTACAAGAAACACACTCTGCTTTAGAGAAAAGAGCCCTCATCTACTCTACTGTGTTTCCTGTAGGGCCAGAACAGTGAGCTTGCTCAGAACAAAAGAACTGTGCTTCCTACACACACGGGCCATATCTAGTTCAACTCTGCTTAGGAAACTGACAAGAACAGTAGCTCCTCTTCAGTCTGATACACTGTACTTGCTGAGAACAGACGCGAGTGCTATATGCACTGTGTATGGCAATGTGAGCGCAATAGTGACTTTCCTTACCAGAAAACAACTCTTGCTCGTAGGACGAGAAACTGCATGTGATTCAACTCCATTTAGGACTGGGAAACAAATGCTAGCTCGCCTTACATGAAACACACTCTGCTTTTGAGAAAAGTGCACTCTTCTACTCTACTGTGTTTCCTATGGGGTCCAAACAGTGAGCTTGCTCAGAACAAAAAAACTGTGCTTCCTACACACACGGGCCATATCTAGTTCAACTCTGCTTAGGAAAAAAACAAGAACAGTAGCTCCCCTTCAGTCGAATACACTGTACTTGCGGGGAACAGACGCGAGTGCTATTTGCACTGTGTATGGCAATTGGAGCACAATAGTGACTTGTCTTACCAGAAAACAACTCTTGCTCGTAGGACAAAAAACTGCATGTGACTCAACTCCATTTAGGACTGGGAAACAAACGCTAGCTCGACTTCCAAGAAACACACTCTGCTTTTGAGAAAAGAGCACTCTTCTACTCTACTGTGTTTCCTATGTGTTCCGAAAAGTGAGCTTGCTCAGAACAAAAAAACTGTGCTTCCTACACTCACGGCCATATCTCGTTCAAGTCTGCTTAGGAACCTGACAAGAACAGTAGATCCTCTTCAGTCCAATACACTGTACTTGCTGGGAACAGACGCCAGTGCTATTTGTCCTTTGTAGGGCAATGGCAGCGCAATAGTGACTCTTCTTACCAGAAAACAACTCTTGCTCGTAGGACCAGTAACTGCATGTGATTCAACTCCATTTAGGACTGGGAAACAAACTCTAGCTCGCTTTACAAGAAACACACTCTGCTTTTGAGAAAAGAGCACTCTTCTACTCTACTGTGTTTCCTATGGGGTCCAAACAGTGAGCTTGGTCAGAACAAAAGAACTGTGCTTCCTACACACATGGACCATATCTAGTTCAACTCTGCTTAGGAAACTGACAAGAACAGCAGCTCCTATTCAGTCCAATACACTGTACTTGCTGGGAACAGACGCGAGTGCTATTTGCACTGTGTATGGCATTTAGAGCGCAATACTGACTTTCCTTACCAGAAACAACTCTTGCTCGTAGGACCAGAAACTGCATGTGATTCAACTGCATTTAGGACTGGGAAACAAACGCTAGCTCGCCTTACAAGAAACACACTGCTTTACAGAAAAAAGCACTCTTCTACTCTACTGTGTTTCCTACAGGGCCAGAACATTGAGCTTGCTCAGAACAAAAGAACTGTGCTTCACACACACGGGCCATATCTAGTTCAACTCTTCTTAGAAAACTGACAAGTACAGTAGATCCTCTTCAGTCCAATAGACTGTACTTGCTGGGAACAGACACCAGTGCTATTTGCACTGTGTATGGCAATTGGAGCACAATAGTGACTCATCTTACCAGAAAACAACTCTTGCTCATAGGACAAAAAACTGCATGTGACTCAACTCCATTTAGGACTGGGAAACAAACTCTAGCTGCTTTACAAGAAACACACTCTGCTTTTGAGAAAAGAGCACTCTTTTACTCTACTGTGTTTCCTATAGGGCCAGAACAGTGAGCTTGCTCAGAAAAAAAGAACTGTGCTTCCTAAACACACGGGCCATATCTAGTTCAAATCTTCTTAGGAAACTGACAAGAACAGTAGGTCCTCTTCAGTCCAATACACTGTACTTGCTGCGAAAAGACGGGAGGGCTATTTGCACTGTTTATGGCAATAGGAGTGCAATATTGACTTTCCTTACCAGAAAACAACTCTTGCTCGTAGGACCAGAAACTGCATGTGATTCCACTCCATTTAGGAATGGGAAAAAAACGCTAGCTCGCCTTAAAAGAAACACACTCTGCTTTTGAGAAAAAAGCACTCTTCTACTCTACTGTGTTTCCTATGGGGTCCGAACAGTGAGCTTGCTCAGAACAAAAAAACTGTGCTTCCTACACACACGGCCATATCTAGTTCAAGTCTGCTTAGGAACCTGACAAGAACAGTAGATCCTCTTCAGCCCAATACACTGTACTTGCTGCGAACAGATGCCAGTGCTATTTGTCCTCTGTATGGCAATGGCAGCGCAATAGTAACTCTTCTTACCAGAAAACAACTCTTTCTCGTAGTACCAGAAACTGCATGGGATTCAACTCCATTTAGGACTGGGACACAAACGCTAGCTCGCCTTACAAGAAACACACTCTGCTTTAGAGAAAAGAGCACTCTTCTACTCTACTGTGTTTCCTATAGGCCCAGAACAGTGAGCTTGCTCAGAACATAAGAACTGTGCTTCCTACACACACGGGCCTTATCTAGTTCAACTCTGCTTAGGAACCTGACAAGAATAGTAGATCCTCTTCAGTCCAATACACTGTATTGCTGGGAACAGACTCCAGTGCTATTTGTCCTGTGTATGGCAATGGCAGCGCAATAGTGACTATTCTTACCATAAAACAACTCTTGCTCGTAGGACCAGAAACTGCATGTGATTCCACTCCATTTAGGACTGGGACACAAACGCTAGCTCGCCTTACAAGAAACACACTCTGCTTTAGAGAAAAGAGCACTCTTCTACTCTACTGTGTTTTCTATGGGGTCCAAACAGTGAGCTTGCTCAGAACAAAAGAACTGTGCTTCCTACACACGAGGACCTTATGTAGTTCAACTCTGTTTAGGAAACTGACAAGAACAGTAGCTCCTATTCAGTCCAATACACTGTACTTGCTGGGAAAAGACGCGAGTGCTATTTGCCCTGTGTATGGCAATGGTAGCGCAATAGTGACTATTCTTACCATAAAACAACTCTTGCTCGTAGGACCACAAACTGCATGTGATTCCACTCCATTTAGGACTGGGAAACAAACTCTAGCTCGCCTTACAAGAAACACACTCTGCTTTTGAGAAAAGAGCACTCTTCTACTCTACTGTGTTTCCTATGGGGTCCAAACAGTGAGCTTGGTCAGAACAAAAGAACTGTGCTTACTACACACATGGACCATATGTAGTTCAACTCTGCTTAGGAAACTGACAAGAACAGTAGCTCCTATTCAGTCCAATACACTGTACTTGCTGGGAAAAGACGCGAGTGCTATTTGCCCTGTGTATGGCAATGGGAGCGCAATAGTGACTTTCCTTACCAGAAAACAACTCTTGTTCGTAGGACCAGAAACTGCATGTGATTCAACTCCATTTAGGACTGGGAAACAAACGCTAGCTCGCCTTACAAGAAACAAACTCTGCTTTTGAAAAAAGAGCACTCTTCTACTCTACTGTGTTTCCTATGGTGTCCGAACAGTGAGCTTGCTCAGAACAAAGGAACTGTAGTTCCTACACACACGGCCATATCTAGTTCAATTCTGCTTAGGAACCTGACCAGAGCAGTAGCTCCTATTCAGTCCAATACACTGTACTTGCTGGGAACAGACGCCAGTGCTATTTGTCCTGTATGTGGCAATGGCAGCGCAATAGTGACTATTCTTACCATAAAACAACTCTTGCTCGTAGGACCACAAACTGCATGTGATTCCACTCCATTTAGGACTGGGAAACAAATGCTAGTTCGCCTTACAAGAAACACACTCTGCTTTTGAGAAAAGAGCACTCTTCTACTCTACTGTGTTTCCTATGGTGTCCAAACAGTGTGCTTGGTCAGAACAAAAGAACTGTGCTTCCTACACACATGGACCATATCTAGTTCAACTCTGTTTAGGAAACTGACAAGAACAGTAGCTCCTATTCAGTCCAATACACTGTACTTGCTGGGAACAGACGCGAGTGCTATTTGCACTGTGTATGGCATTTAGAGCGCAATAGTGACTCTTCTTACCAGAAAACAACTCTTGCTCGTAGGACCAAAAACTGTCTGTAACTCAACTCCATTTAGGACTGGGAAATAAACGCGAGCTGGCCTTACAAGAAACACACTCTGCTTTAGAGAAAAGAGCACTCATCTACTCTACTGTGTTTCCTGTAGGGCCAGAACAGTGAGCTTGCTCAGAACAAAAGAACTGTGCTTCCTACACACACGGGCCATATCTAGTTCAACTCTGCTTAGGAAACTGACAAGAACAGTAGCTCCTCTTCAGTTCGATACACTGTACTTGCTGAGAAGAGACGCGAGTGCTATTTGCACTGTGTATGGCAATGGGAGCGCAATAGTGACTTTCCTTACCAGAAAACAACTCTTGCTCGTAGGACGAGAAACTGCATGTGATTCAACTCCATTTAGGACTGGGAAACAAATGCTAGCTCGCCTTACATGAAACACACTCTGCTTTTGAGAAAAGAGCACTCTTCTACTCTACTGTGTTTCCTATGGGGTCCAAAGAGTGAGCTTCCTCAGAACAAAAGAACTGTTCTTCCTACACACACAGGCCATATCTAGTTCAACTCTGCTTAAAAAACAAACAAGAACAGTAGCTCCTCTTCAGTCGAATACACTGTACTTGCGGGGAACAGACGCGAGTGCTATTTGCACTGTGTATGGCAATTGGAGCACAATAGTGACTTGTCTTACCAGAAAACAACTCTTGCTCATAGGACAAAAAACTGCATGTGACTCAACTCCATTTAGGACTGGGAAACAAACGCTAGCTCGACTTCCAAGAAACACACTCTGCTTTAGAGAAAAGAGCACTCTTCTACTCTACTGTGTTTCCTATGTGTTCCGAAAAGTGAGCTTGCTCAGAACACAAAAACTGTGCTTCCTACACACAGGGTCATATCTCGTTCAAGTCTGCTTAGGAACCTGACAAGAACAGTAGATCCTCTTCAGTCCAATACACTGTACTTGCTGGGAACAGACGCCAGGGCTATTTGTCCTGTGTAGGGCAATGGCAGTGCAATAGTGACTCTTCTTACCAGAAAACAACTCTTGCTCGTAGGACCAGAAACTGCATGTGATTCAACTCCATTTAGGACTGGGAAACAAACTCTAGCTCGCTTTACAAGAAACACACTCTGCTTTTGAGAAAAGAGCACTCTTCTACTCTACTGTGTTTCCTATAGGGCCAGAACAGTGAGCTTGCTCAGAAAAAAGGAACTGTACTTCCTAAACACACGGGCCATATCTAGTTCAACTCTGCTTAGTAAACTGACAAGAACAGTAGCTCCTATTCAGTCCAATACACTGTACTTGCTGAGAAAAGACGCGAGTGCTATTTGTCTTGTGTAGAGCAATGGGAGCGCAATAGTGACTTTCCTTACCAGAAAACAACTCGTGTTCGTAGGACCAGAAACTGCATGTGATTAAACTCCATTTAGGACTAGGAAACAAACGCTAGCTCGCCATACAAAAAAACACACTCTGCTTTTGAGAAAAGAGCACTCTTCTACTCTATTGTGTTTCCTGTAGGGCCAGAACAATGAGCTTGCTCAGAACATAAGAACTGTGCTCCTACACACGGAACATATCTAGTTCCACTGTGCTTAGGAAACTGACAAGAACAGTAGATCCTCTTCAGTCCGATACACTGTACTTGCTGGGAATAGACACCAGTGCTATTTTTCCTGTGTATGGCAATGGCAACGCAATAGTGACTATTCTTACCATAAAACAACTCTTGCTCATAGGACCAGAAACTGCATGTGATTCCACTCCATTTAGGACTGGGACACAAACGCTAGCTCGCCTTACAAGAAACACACTCTGCTTTTGAGAAAAGAGCACTCTTCTACTCTACTGTGTTTCCTATGGTGTCCGAACAGTGAGCTTGCTCAGAACAAAAGAACTGTGCTTCCTACACACACGGCCATATCTAGTTCAATTCTGCTTAGGAACCTGACAAGAACAGTAGATCCTCTTCAGTCCAATACACTGTACTTGCTGGGAATAGACACCAGTGCTATTTTTCCTGTGTATGGCAATGGCAACGCAATAGTGACGCTTCTTACCAGAAAACAACTCTTGCTCGTAGGACCAGAAACTGCATGTGATTCCACTCCATTTAGGACTGGGAAACAAACGCTAGCTCGCCTTACAAGAAACACACTCGGCTTTAGAGAAAAGAGCACTCTTCTTCTCTACTGTGTTTCCTATGGGGTCCAAACAGTGAGCTTGCTCAGAACAAAAGAACTGTGCTTCCTACACACGAGGACCATATGTAGTTCAACTCTGCTTAGGAAACTGACAAGAACAGTAGCTCCTATTCAGTCCAATACACTGTACTTGCTGGGAAAAGACGCGAGTGCTATTTGCCCTGTGAATGGCAATGGGAGCGCAATAGTGACTTTCCTTACCAGAAAACAACTCTTGTTCGTAGGACCAGAAACTGCATGTGATTCAACTCCATTTAGGACTGGGAAACAAACGCTAGCTCGCCTTACAAGAAACAAACTCTGCTTTTGAGAAAAGAGCACTCTTCTACTCTACTGTGTTTCCTATGGGGTCCGAACAGTGAGCTTGCTCAGAACAAAGGAACTGTAGTTCCTACACACACGGCCATATCTAGTTCAATTCTGCTTAGGAACCTGACCAGAGCAGTAGCTACTATTCAGTCCAATACACTGTACTTGCTGGGAACAGACGCCAGTGCTATTTGTCCTGTATGTGGCAATGGCAGCACAATAGTGACTATTCTTACCATAAAACAACTCTTGCTCGTAGGACCACAAACTGCATGTGATTCCACTCCATTTAGGACTGGGAAACAAATGCTAGTTCACCTTACAAGAAACACACTCTGCTTTTGAGAAAAGAGCAATCTTCTACTCTACTGTGTTTCCTATGGTGTCCAAACAGTGTGCTTGGTCAGAACAAAAGAACTGTGCTTCCTACACACATGGACCATATCTAGTTCAACTCTGTTTAGGAAACTGACAAGAACAGTAGCTCCTATTCAGTCCAATACACTGTACTTGCTGGGAACAGACGCGAGTGCTATTTGCACTGTGTATGGCATTTAGAGCGCAATAGTGACTCTTCTTACCAGAAAACAACTCTTGCTCGTAGGACCAAAAACTGTCTGTAACTCAACTCCATTTAGGACTGGGAAACAAACGCGAGCTGGCTTTACAAGAAACACACTCTGCTTTAGAGAAAAGAGCACTCATCTACTCTACTGTGTTTCCTGTAGGGCCAGAACAGTGAGCTTGCTCAGAACAAAAGAACTGTGCTTCCTACACACACGGGCCATATCTAGTTCAACTCTGCTTAGGAAACTGACAAGAACAGTAGCTCCTCTTCAGTTCGATACACTGTACTTGCTGAAAAGAGACGCGAGTGCTATTTGCACTGTGTATGGCAATGGGAGCGCAATAGTGACTTTCCTTACCAGAAAACAACTCTTGCTCGTAGGACGAGAAACTGCATGTGATTCAACTCCATTTAGGACTGGGAAACAAATGCTAGCTCGCCTTACATGAAACACACTCTGCTTTTGAGAAAAGAGCACTCTTCTACTCTACTGTGTTTCCTATGGGGTCCAAAGAGTGAGCTTCCTCAGAACAAAAGAACTGTTCTTCCTACACACACAGGCCATATCTAGTTCAACTCTGCTTAAAAAACAAACAAGAACAGTAGCTCCTCTTCAGTCGAATACACTGTACTTGCGGGGAACAGACGCGAGTGCTATTTGCACTGTGTATGGCAATTGGAGCACAATAGTGACTTGTCTTACCAGAAAACAACTCTTGCTCGTAGGACAAAAAACTGCATGTGACTCAACTCCATTTAGGACTGGGAAACAAACGCTAGCTCGACTTCCAAGAAACACACTCTGCTTTAGAGAAAAGGGCACTCTTCTACTCTACTGTGTTTCCTATGTGTTCCGAAAAGTGAGCTTGCTCAGAACACAAAAACTGTGCTTCCTACACACAGGGTCATATCTCGTTCAAGTCTGCTTAGGAACCTGACAAGAACAGTAGATCCTCTTCAGTCCAATACACTGTACTTGCTGGGAACAGACGCCAGGGCTATTTGTCCTGTGTATGGCAATGGCAGTGCAATAGTGACTCTTCTTACCAGAAAACAACTCTTGCTCGTAGGACCAGAAACTGCATGTGATTCAACTCCATTTAGGACTGGGAAACAAACTCTAGCTCGCTTTACAAGAAACACACTCTGCTTTTGAGAAAAGAGCACTCTTCTACTCTACTGTGTTTCCTATAGGGCCAGAACAGTGAGCTTGCTCAGAAAAAAGGAACTGTACTTCCTAAACACACGGGCCATATCTAGTTCAACTCTGCTTAGGAAACTGAGAAGAACAGTAGCTCCTCTTCAGTCCAATACACTGTACTTGCTGGGAACAGACGGGAGGGCTATTTGCACTGTTTATGGCAATGGGAGCGCAATAGTGACTTTCCTTACCAGAAAACAACTCTTATTCGTAGGACCAGAAACTGCATGTGATTCCACTCCATTTAGGACTGTGAAACAAACGCTAGCTCGCCTTACAAGAAACACACTCTGCTTTTGAGAAAAGAGCACTCTTCTACTCTACTGTGTTTCCTATGGTGTCCGAACAGTGAGCTTGCTCAGAACAAAAGAACTGTGCTTCCTACACACACGGCCATATCTAGTTCAATTCTGCTTAGGAACCTGACAAGAACAGTAGATCCTGTTCAGTCCAATACACTGTGCTTGCTGGGAACAGACACCAGTGCTATTTGTCCTGTGTATGGCAATGGCAGCGCAATACTGTCTATTCTTACCATAAAACAACTCTTGCTTGTAGGACCAGAAACTGCATGTGATTCCACTCCATTTAGGACTGGGACACAAACGCTAGCTCGCCTTACAAAAACACACTCTGCTTTAGAGAAAAGAGCACTCTTCTACTCTACTGTGTTTCCTATGGGGTCCAAACAGTGAGATTGCTCAGAACAAAAGAACTGTGCTTCCTACACACGAGGACCATATGTAGTTCAACTCTGCTTAGGAAACTGACAAGAACAGTAGCTCCTATTCACTCCAATACAGTGTACTTGCTGGGAAAAGACGCGAGTGCTATTTGCCCTGTGTATGGCAATGGGAGCGCAATAGTGACTTTCCTTACCAGAAAACAACTCTTGTTCGTAGGACGAGAAACTGCATGTGATTCAACTCCATTTAGGACTGGGAAACAAACACTAGTTCGCCTTACAAGAAACACAATCTGCTTTTGAGAAAAGAGCACTCTTCTACTCTACTGTGTTTCCTATGGGGTCCGAACAGTGAGCTTGCTCAGAACAAAAGAACTGTGCTTCCTACACACACGGCCATATCTAGTTCAATTCTGCTTAGGAACCTGACCAGAGCAGTAGATCCTCTTCAGTCCAATACACTGTACTTGCTGGGAACAGACGCCAGTGCTATTTGTTCTGTATATGGCAATGGCAGGGCAAAAGTGACTATTCTTATCATAAAACAACTCTTGCTCGTAGGACCACAAACTGCATGTGATTCCACTCCATTTAGGACTGGGAAACAAACGCTAGCTCGCCTTACAAGAAACACACTCTGCTTTTGAGAAAAGAGCACTCTTCTACTCTACTGTGTTTCTAATGGGGTCCAAACAGTGATCTTGGTCAGAAGAAAAGAACTGTGCTTCCTACACACATGGACCATATCTAGTTCAACTCTGCTTAGGAAACTGACAAGAACAATAGCTCCTATTTAGTCCAATACACTGTACTTGCTGGGAACAGACGCGAGTGCTATTTGCACTGTGTATGGCATTTAGAGCGCAATAGTGACTCTTCTTACCAGAAAACAACTCTTGCTCGTAGGACCAAAAACTGTCTGTGACTCAACTCTATTTAGGACTGGGAAAAAAATGCGAGCTGGCCTTACAAGAAACACACTCTGCTTTAGAGAAAAAAGCACTCATCTACTCTACTGTGTTTCATGTAGGGCCAGAACAGTGAGCTTGCTCAGAACAAAAGAACTGTGCTTCCTACACACACGGGCCATATCTGGTTCAACTCTGCTTAGGAAACTGACAAGAACAGTAGCTCCTCTTCAGTTCGATACACTGTACTTGCTGAGAACAGACGCGAGTGCTATTTGCACTGTGTATGGCAATGGGAGCAAAATAGTGACTTTCCTTACCAGAAAACAACTCTTGCTCGTAGGACCAGAAACTGCATGTGGTTCAACTCCATTTAGGACTGGGAAACAAATGCTAGCTCGCCTTACATGAAACACACTCTGCTTTTGAGAAAAGAGCACTCTTCTACTCTACTGTGTTTCCTGTGGGGTCCAAAGAGTGAGCTTGCTCAGAACAAAAGAACTGTGCTTCCTAAACACACGGGCCATATCTAGTTCAACTCTGCTTAGGAAACAAACAAGAACTGTAGCTCCTCTTCAGTCGAATACACTGTACTTGCTGGGAACAGACGCGAGTGCTATTTGCACTGTGTATGGCAATTGGAGCACAATAGTGACTGGTCTTACCAGAAAACAACTCTTGCTCATAGGACAAAAAACTGCATGTGACTCAACTCCATTTAGGACTGGGAAACAAACGCTAGCTCGACTTCCAAGAAAAACACTCTGCTTTAGAGAAAAGAGCACTCTTCTACTCTACTGTGTTTCCTATGTGTTCCGAAAAGTGAGCTTGCTCAGAACAAAAAAACTGTGCTTCCTACACACGGGCCATATCTAGTTCCACTCTGCTTAGGAAACTGACAAGAACAGTAGCTCCTCTTCAGTCCGATACACTGTACTTGCTGGGAACAGACACGAGAGCTATTTGCACTATGTATGGCAAAGGGAGCGCAATAGTGACTTTCCTTACCAGAAATCAACTCTTGCTCTTAGGACTAGAAACTGCATGTGATTCAATTCCATTTAGGACTGGGAAACAAACGCTAGCTCGCCTTACAAGAAACACACTCTGCATTTGAGAAAAGAGCACTCTTCTACTCTACTGTGTTTATTATGGTGTCCGAACAGTGAGCTTGCTCAGAACAAAAGAACTGTGCTTCCTACACACACGGCCATATCTAGTTCAATTCTGCTTAGGAACCTGACAAGAACAGTAGATCCTCTTCAGTCCAATACACTGTACTTGCTGGGAACAGACGTCAGTGCTATTTGTCCTGTGTATGGCAATGGCAGCGCAATAGTGACTCTTCTTACCATAAAACAACTCATGCTCTTAGGACTAGAAACTGCATGTGATTCAACTCCATTTAGGACTGGGAAACAAACGCTAGCTCGCCTTACAAGAAACACACACTGCTTTAGAGAAAAGAGCACTCTTCTACTCTACTGTGTTTCCTATAGGGCCAGAACAGTGAGCTTGCTCAAAACAAAATAACTGTGCTTCCTACACACGGGCCATAACTAGTTCAACTCTGCTTAGGAAACTGACACGAACAGTAGCTCCTGTTCAGTCCGATACAGACACGAGTGCTATTTGCACTGTGTATGGCAATGGGAGCACAATAGTGACTTTCCTTACCAGAAAACAACTCTTGTTCATAGGACCAGCAACTGCATGTGATTCAACTCCATTTAGGACTGGGAAACAAGTGCTAGCTCGCCTTACATGAAACACACTCTGCTTTAGAGAAAAGAGCACTCTTCTACTCTACTGTGTTTCCTATGTGTTCCGAACAGTGAGCTTGCTCAGAACAAAAGAACTGTGCTTCATACACACACGGCCATAACTAGTTCAATTCTGCTTAGGAACCTGACCAGAGCAGTAGATCCTCTTCAGTCTGATACACTGTACTTGCTGGGAACAGACGCCAGTGCTATTTGTCCTGTATATGGCAATGGCAGCGCAATAGTGACTATTCTTACCATAAAACAACTCTTGCTCGTAGGGCCACAAACTGCATGTGATTCCACTCCATTTAGGACTGGAAAACAAACGCTAGCTCGCCTTACAAGAAACACACTCTGCTTTTGAGAAAAGAGAACTCTTCTACTCTACTGTGTCTCCTTTGGGGTCCAAACAGTGAGCTTGCTAGGAACAAAAGAACTGTGCTTCCTACACACATGGTCCATATCTAGTTCAACTCTGCTTAGGAAACTGACAAGAACAGTAGCTCCTATTCAGTCCAATACACTGTACTTGCTGGGAAAAGATGCGAGTGCTCTTTGCCCTGTGTATGGCAATGTGAGCGCAATAGTGACTTTCCTTACCAGAAAACAACTCTTATTCGTAGGACCAGAAACTGCATGTGATTCAACTCCATTTAGGACTGGGAAACAAACGCTAGCTCGCCTTACAAGAAACACACTCTGCTTTTGAGAAAAGAGCACTCTTCTACTCTACTGTGTTTCCTATGGGGTCCGAACAGTGAGCTTGCTCAGAACAAAAGAACTGTGCTTCCTACACACACGGCCATATCTAGTTCAATTCTGCTTAGTAACCTGACCAGAGCAGTAGATCCTCTTCAGTCCAATACACTGTACTTGCTGGGAACAGACACCAGTGCTATTTGTCCTGTATATGGCAATGGCAGTGCAATAGTGACTATTCTTACCATAAAACAACTCTTGCTCGTAGGACCACAAACTGCATGTGATTCCACTCCATTTAGGACTGGGAAACAAACGCTAGCTCGCCTTACAAGAAACACACTCTGCTTTTGAGAAAAGAGCACTCTTCTACTCTACTGTGTTTCCTATGGGGTCCAAACAGTGAGCTTGGTCAGAACAAAAGAACTGTGCTTCCTACACACATGGACCATATCTAGTTCAACTCTGCTTACGAAACTGACAAGAACAGTAGCTCCTATTCAGTACAATACACTGTACTTGCTGGGAAAAGACGCGAGTGCAATTTGCACTGTGTATGGCATTTAGAGCGCAATAGTGACTCTTCTTACCAGAAAACAACTCTTGCTCGTAGGACCAAAAACTGTCTGTGACTCAACTCCATTTAGGACTGGGAAACAAACGTGAGCTGGCCTTACAAGAAACACACTCTGCTTTAGAGAAAAGAGCCCTCATCTACTTTACTGTGTTTCCTGTAGGGCCAGAACAGTGAGCTTGCTCAGAACAAAAGAACTGTGCTTCCTACACACACGGGCCATATCTAGTTCAACTCTGCTTAGGAAACTGACAAGAACAGTAGATCCTCTTCAGTCTGATACACTGTACTTGCTGAGAACTGCTATTTGCACTGTGTATGGCAAATGGGAGCGCAATAGTGACTTTCCTTACCAGAAAACAACTCTTGCTCGTAGGACGAGAAACTGCATGTGATTCAACTCCAATTTAGGACTGGGAAACAAATGCTAGCTCGCCTTACATGAAACACACTCTGCTTTTGAGAAAAAGTGCACTCTTCTACTCTACTGTGTTTCCTATGGGGTCCCAAACAGTGAGCTTGCTCAGAACAAAAGAACTGTGCTTCCTACACACACGGGCCATATCTAGTTCAACTCTGCTTAGGAAAAAAACAAGAACAGTAGCTCCCCTTCCGTCGAATACACTGTACTTGCGGGGAACAGACGCGTGTGCTATTTGCACTTTGTATGGCAATTGGAGCACAATAGTGACTTGTCTTACCAGAAAACAACTCTTGCTCGTAGGACAAAAAACTCGCATGTGACTCAACTCCATTTAGGACTGGGAAACAAACGCTAGCTCGACTTCCAAGAAACACACTCTGCTTTTGAGAAAAGAGCACTCTTCTACTCTACTGTGTTTCCTATGTGTTCCAAAAAGTGAGCTTGCTCAGAACAAAAAAACTGTGCTTCCTACACTCACGGCCATATCTCGTTCAATTCTGCTTAGGAACCTGACAAGAACAGTAGATCCTCTTCAGTCCAATACACTGTACTTGCTGGGAACAGACGCCAGTGCTATTTGTCCTGTGTAGGGCAATGGCAGCGCAATAGTGACTCTTCTTACCAGAAAACAACTCTTGCTCGTAGGACCAGAAACTGCATGTGATTCAACTCCATTTAGGACTGGGGAAACAAAACTCTAGCTCGCTTTACAAGAAACACACTCTGCTTTTGAGAAAAGAGCACTCTTCTACTCTACTGTGTTTCCTAGGGGTCTCCGAACAGTAGCTTGCTCAGAAAAAAGGAACTGTGCTTCCTACACACACGGCCATATCTAGTTCAATTCTGCTTAGGAACCTGACCAGAGCAGTAGCTCTTATTCAGTCCAATACACTGTACTTGCTGGGGAACAGACGCCAGTGCTATTTGTCCTGTATATGGCAATGGCAGTGCAATAGTGACTATTCTTACCATAAAACAACTCTTGCTCGTAGGACCACAAACTGCATGTGATTCCACTCCATTTAGGACTGGGAAACAAACGCTAGCTCGACTTCCAAGAAAACACACTCTGCTTTTGAGAAAAGAGCACTCTTCTACTCTACTGTGTTTCCTATGGGGTCCAAACAGTGAGCTTGGTCAGAACAAAAGAACTGTGCTTCCTACACACAAGGACCATATCTAGTTCAACTCTGCTTAGGAAACTGACAAGAACAGTAGCTCCTCTTCAGTCCAATACACTTTACTTGCAGGGAACAGACGCGAGTGCTATTTTGCACTGTGTATGGCAATTGGAGCACAACAGTGACTCGTCTTACTAGAAAAACAACTCTTGCTCGTAGGACAAAAAAACTGCATGTGACTCAACTCCAATTAGAACTGGGAAACAAACGCTAGCTCGCTCTTACAAGAAAACACACTCTTCTTTAGAGAAAAGAGCACTCTTCTACTCTACTGTGTTTCCTATGTGTTCCGAAAAGTGAGCTTGCTCAGAACAAAAAAAACTGTGCTTCCTACACTCACGGCCATATTTCGTTCAAGTCTGCTTAGGAACCTGACAAGAACAGTAGATCCTCTTCAGTCCAATACACTGTACTTGCTGGGAACAGACGCCAGTGCTATTTGTCCCTGTGTAGGGCAATGGCAGTGCAATAGTGACTCTTCTTACCAGAAAACAACTCTTGCTCGTAGGACCAGAAACTGCATGTGATTCAACTCCATTTAGGACTGGGAAACAAACTCTAGCTCGCTTTACAAGAAACACACTCTGCTTTTGAGAAAAGAGCACTCTTCTACTCTACTGTGTTTCCTGTGGGGTCCAAAGAGTGAGCTTGCTCAGAACAAAAGAACTGTGCTTCCTAAACACACGGGCCATATCTAGTTCAACTCTGCTTAGGAAACAAACAAGAACTGTAGCTCCTCTTCAGTCGAATACACTGTACTTGCTGGGAACAGACGCGAGTGCTATTTGCACTGTGTATGGCAATTGGAGCACAATAGTGACTGGTCTTACCAGAAAACAACTCTTGCTCATAGGACAAAAAACTGCATGTGACTCAACTCCATTTAGGACTGGGAAACAAACGCTAGCTCGACTTCCAAGAAAAACACTCTGCTTTAGAGAAAAGAGCACTCTTCTACTCTACTGTGTTTCCTATGTGTTCCGAAAAGTGAGCTTGCTCAGAACAAAAAAACTGTGCTTCCTACACACGGGCCATATCTAGTTCCACTCTGCTTAGGAAACTGACAAGAACAGTAGCTCCTCTTCAGTCCGATACACTGTACTTGCTGGGAACAGACACGAGAGCTATTTGCACTATGTATGGCAAAGGGAGCGCAATAGTGACTTTCCTTACCAGAAATCAACTCTTGCTCTTAGGACTAGAAACTGCATGTGATTCAATTCCATTTAGGACTGGGAAACAAACGCTAGCTCGCCTTACAAGAAACACACTCTGCATTTGAGAAAAGAGCACTCTTCTACTCTACTGTGTTTATTATGGTGTCCGAACAGTGAGCTTGCTCAGAACAAAAGAACTGTGCTTCCTACACACACGGCCATATCTAGTTCAATTCTGCTTAGGAACCTGACAAGAACAGTAGATCCTCTTCAGTCCAATACACTGTACTTGCTGGGAACAGACGCCAGTGCTATTTGTCCTGTGTATGGCAATGGCAGCGCAATAGTGACTCTTCTTACCATAAAACAACTCATGCTCTTAGGACTAGAAACTGCATGTGATTCAACTCCATTTAGGACTGGGAAACAAACGCTAGCTCGCCTTACAAGAAACACACACTGCTTTAGAGAAAAGAGCACTCTTCTACTCTACTGTGTTTCCTATAGGGCCAGAACAGTGAGCTTGCTCAAAACAAAATAACTGTGCTTCCTACACACGGGCCATAACTAGTTCAACTCTGCTTAGGAAACTGACACGAACAGTAGCTCCTGTTCAGTCCGATACAGACACGAGTGCTATTTGCACTGTGTATGGCAATGGGAGCACAATAGTGACTTTCCTTACCAGAAAACAACTCTTGTTCATAGGACCAGCAACTGCATGTGATTCAACTCCATTTAGGACTGGGAAACAAGTGCTAGCTCGCCTTACATGAAACACACTCTGCTTTAGAGAAAAGAGCACTCTTCTACTCTACTGTGTTTCCTATGTGTTCCGAACAGTGAGCTTGCTCAGAACAAAAGAACTGTGCTTCATACACACACGGCCATAACTAGTTCAATTCTGCTTAGGAACCTGACCAGAGCAGTAGATCCTCTTCAGTCTGATACACTGTACTTGCTGGGAACAGACGCCAGTGCTATTTGTCCTGTATATGGCAATGGCAGCGCAATAGTGACTATTCTTACCATAAAACAACTCTTGCTCGTAGGGCCACAAACTGCATGTGATTCCACTCCATTTAGGACTGGAAAACAAACGCTAGCTCGCCTTACAAGAAACACACTCTGCTTTTGAGAAAAGAGAACTCTTCTACTCTACTGTGTCTCCTTTGGGGTCCAAACAGTGAGCTTGCTAGGAACAAAAGAACTGTGCTTCCTACACACATGGTCCATATCTAGTTCAACTCTGCTTAGGAAACTGACAAGAACAGTAGCTCCTATTCAGTCCAATACACTGTACTTGCTGGGAAAAGATGCGAGTGCTCTTTGCCCTGTGTATGGCAATGTGAGCGCAATAGTGACTTTCCTTACCAGAAAACAACTCTTATTCGTAGGACCAGAAACTGCATGTGATTCAACTCCATTTAGGACTGGGAAACAAACGCTAGCTCGCCTTACAAGAAACACACTCTGCTTTTGAGAAAAGAGCACTCTTCTACTCTACTGTGTTTCCTATGGGGTCCGAACAGTGAGCTTGCTCAGAACAAAAGAACTGTGCTTCCTACACACACGGCCATATCTAGTTCAATTCTGCTTAGTAACCTGACCAGAGCAGTAGATCCTCTTCAGTCCAATACACTGTACTTGCTGGGAACAGACACCAGTGCTATTTGTCCTGTATATGGCAATGGCAGTGCAATAGTGACTATTCTTACCATAAAACAACTCTTGCTCGTAGGACCACAAACTGCATGTGATTCCACTCCATTTAGGACTGGGAAACAAACGCTAGCTCGCCTTACAAGAAACACACTCTGCTTTTGAGAAAAGAGCACTCTTCTACTCTACTGTGTTTCCTATGGGGTCCAAACAGTGAGCTTGGTCAGAACAAAAGAACTGTGCTTCCTACACACATGGACCATATCTAGTTCAACTCTGCTTACGAAACTGACAAGAACAGTAGCTCCTATTCAGTACAATACACTGTACTTGCTGGGAAAAGACGCGAGTGCAATTTGCACTGTGTATGGCATTTAGAGCGCAATAGTGACTCTTCTTACCAGAAAACAACTCTTGCTCGTAGGACCAAAAACTGTCTGTGACTCAACTCCATTTAGGACTGGGAAACAAACGTGAGCTGGCCTTACAAGAAACACACTCTGCTTTAGAGAAAAGAGCCCTCATCTACTTTACTGTGTTTCCTGTAGGGCCAGAACAGTGAGCTTGCTCAGAACAAAAGAACTGTGCTTCCTACACACACGGGCCATATCTAGTTCAACTCTGCTTAGGAAACTGACAAGAACAGTAGATCCTCTTCAGTCTGATACACTGTACTTGCTGAGAACAGACGAGAGTGCTATTTGCACTGTGTATGGCAATGGGAGCGCAATAGTGACTTTCCTTACCAGAAAACAACTCTTGCTCGTAGGACGAGAAACTGCATGTGATTCAACTCCATTTAGGACTGGGAAACAAATGCTAGCTCGCCTTACATGAAACACACTCTGCTTTTGAGAAAAGTGCACTCTTCTACTCTACTGTGTTTCCTATGGGGTCCAAACAGTGAGCTTGCTCAGAACAAAAGAACTGTGCTTCCTACACACACGGGCCATATCTAGTTCAACTCTGCTTAGGAAAAAAACAAGAACAGTAGCTCCCCTTCCGTCGAATACACTGTACTTGCGGGGAACAGACGCGTGTGCTATTTGCACTTTGTATGGCAATTGGAGCACAATAGTGACTTGTCTTACCAGAAAACAACTCTTGCTCGTAGGACAAAAAACTGCATGTGACTCAACTCCATTTAGGACTGGGAAACAAACGCTAGCTCGACTTCCAAGAAACACACTCTGCTTTTGAGAAAAGAGCACTCTTCTACTCTACTGTGTTTCCTATGTGTTCCAAAAAGTGAGCTTGCTCAGAACAAAAAAACTGTGCTTCCTACACTCACGGCCATATCTCGTTCAATTCTGCTTAGGAACCTGACAAGAACAGTAGATCCTCTTCAGTCCAATACACTGTACTTGCTGGGAACAGACGCCAGTGCTATTTGTCCTGTGTAGGGCAATGGCAGCGCAATAGTGACTCTTCTTACCAGAAAACAACTCTTGCTCGTAGGACCAGAAACTGCATGTGATTCAACTCCATTTAGGACTGGGAAACAAACTCTAGCTCGCTTTACAAGAAACACACTCTGCTTTTGAGAAAAGAGCACTCTTCTACTCTACTGTGTTTCCTAGGGGTCCGAACAGTAGCTTGCTCAGAAAAAAGGAACTGTGCTTCCTACACACACGGCCATATCTAGTTCAATTCTGCTTAGGAACCTGACCAGAGCAGTAGCTCTTATTCAGTCCAATACACTGTACTTGCTGGGAACAGACGCCAGTGCTATTTGTCCTGTATATGGCAATGGCAGTGCAATAGTGACTATTCTTACCATAAAACAACTCTTGCTCGTAGGACCACAAACTGCATGTGATTCCACTCCATTTAGGACTGGGAAACAAACGCTAGCTCGACTTCCAAGAAACACACTCTGCTTTTGAGAAAAGAGCACTCTTCTACTCTACTGTGTTTCCTATGGGGTCCAAACAGTGAGCTTGGTCAGAACAAAAGAACTGTGCTTCCTACACACAAGGACCATATCTAGTTCAACTCTGCTTAGGAAACTGACAAGAACAGTAGCTCCTCTTCAGTCCAATACACTTTACTTGCAGGGAACAGACGCGAGTGCTATTTGCACTGTGTATGGCAATTGGAGCACAACAGTGACTCGTCTTACTAGAAAACAACTCTTGCTCGTAGGACAAAAAACTGCATGTGACTCAACTCCAATTAGAACTGGGAAACAAACGCTAGCTCGCCTTACAAGAAACACACTCTTCTTTAGAGAAAAGAGCACTCTTCTACTCTACTGTGTTTCCTATGTGTTCCGAAAAGTGAGCTTGCTCAGAACAAAAAAAACTGTGCTTCCTACACTCACGGCCATATTTCGTTCAAGTCTGCTTAGGAACCTGACAAGAACAGTAGATCCTCTTCAGTCCAATACACTGTACTTGCTGGGAACAGACGCCAGTGCTATTTGTCCTGTGTAGGGCAATGGCAGTGCAATAGTGACTCTTCTTACCAGAAAACAACTCTTGCTCGTAGGACCAGAAACTGCATGTGATTCAACTCCATTTAGGACTGGGAAACAAACTCTAGCTCGCTTTACAAGAAACACACTCTGCTTTTGAGAAAAGAGCACTCTTCTACTCTACTGTGTTTCCTGTGGGGTCCAAAGAGTGAGCTTGCTCAGAACAAAAGAACTGTGCTTCCTAAACACACGGGCCATATCTAGTTCAACTCTGCTTAGGAAACAAACAAGAACTGTAGCTCCTCTTCAGTCGAATACACTGTACTTGCTGGGAACAGACGCGAGTGCTATTTGCACTGTGTATGGCAATTGGAGCACAATAGTGACTGGTCTTACCAGAAAACAACTCTTGCTCATAGGACAAAAAACTGCATGTGACTCAACTCCATTTAGGACTGGGAAACAAACGCTAGCTCGACTTCCAAGAAAAACACTCTGCTTTAGAGAAAAGAGCACTCTTCTACTCTACTGTGTTTCCTATGTGTTCCGAAAAGTGAGCTTGCTCAGAACAAAAAAACTGTGCTTCCTACACACGGGCCATATCTAGTTCCACTCTGCTTAGGAAACTGACAAGAACAGTAGCTCCTCTTCAGTCCGATACACTGTACTTGCTGGGAACAGACACGAGAGCTATTTGCACTATGTATGGCAAAGGGAGCGCAATAGTGACTTTCCTTACCAGAAATCAACTCTTGCTCTTAGGACTAGAAACTGCATGTGATTCAATTCCATTTAGGACTGGGAAACAAACGCTAGCTCGCCTTACAAGAAACACACTCTGCATTTGAGAAAAGAGCACTCTTCTACTCTACTGTGTTTATTATGGTGTCCGAACAGTGAGCTTGCTCAGAACAAAAGAACTGTGCTTCCTACACACACGGCCATATCTAGTTCAATTCTGCTTAGGAACCTGACAAGAACAGTAGATCCTCTTCAGTCCAATACACTGTACTTGCTGGGAACAGACGCCAGTGCTATTTGTCCTGTGTATGGCAATGGCAGCGCAATAGTGACTCTTCTTACCATAAAACAACTCATGCTCTTAGGACTAGAAACTGCATGTGATTCAACTCCATTTAGGACTGGGAAACAAACGCTAGCTCGCCTTACAAGAAACACACACTGCTTTAGAGAAAAGAGCACTCTTCTACTCTACTGTGTTTCCTATAGGGCCAGAACAGTGAGCTTGCTCAAAACAAAATAACTGTGCTTCCTACACACGGGCCATAACTAGTTCAACTCTGCTTAGGAAACTGACACGAACAGTAGCTCCTGTTCAGTCCGATACAGACACGAGTGCTATTTGCACTGTGTATGGCAATGGGAGCACAATAGTGACTTTCCTTACCAGAAAACAACTCTTGTTCATAGGACCAGCAACTGCATGTGATTCAACTCCATTTAGGACTGGGAAACAAGTGCTAGCTCGCCTTACATGAAACACACTCTGCTTTTGAGAAAAGAGCACTCTTCTACTCTACTGTGTTTTCTATGGGGTTCAAACTGTGAGCTAGCTCAGAACAAAAGAATTGTGCATCCTTCACACACGGGCCATATCTAGTTCAACTCTGCTTAGGAAACTGACAAGAACAGTAGCTCCTCTTCAGTCCAATACACTGTACTTGCTGGGAACAGACTCCAGTGCTATTTGCCCTGTGTATGACAATGGGAGCGCAAGTGTGACTCTTCTTACCAGAAAACAACTCTTGCTCGTAGGACCAGAAATTGCATGGGATTCAACTCCATTTAGGACTGGGAAACAAACGCTAGCTAGCCTTACCTGAAACACACTCTGCTTTAGAGAAAAGAGCACTCTTCTACTCTACTGTGTTTTCTATGGGGTCCGAACAGTGAGATTGCTCAGAACAAAAGAACTGTGCATCCTACACACGGGCCATATTTAGTTCAACTCTGCTTAGGAACCTAACAAGAACAGTAGCTCCTCTTCAGTCCAATACACTGTACTTGTTGGGAACAGACGCAAGGGCTATTTGTACTATGTATGGCAAAAGGAGCACAATAGTGACTATTCTAACCAGAAAAAAACTCTTGCTCATATGGCCAGAAACTGCATGTGTATTTCAACTCCATTTAGGACTGGGAAACAAATGCTAGCTCACCTTACAAGAAACACACTCTGCTTTTGAGAAAAGAGCTCTCTTCTACTCTACTGTGTTTCCTATGGTGTTCGAACAGTGAGCTTGCTCAGAACAAAAGAACTGTGCTTCCTACAAAACAAGGGCCATATCTAGTTCAACTCTGATTAGGAAACGTACGAGAACAGTAGCTCCTCTTCAGTCCAATACACTGTACATGCTGGGAACAGACGCGAGTGCTATTTGCACTGTGTACGGCAATGGATGCACAATAGTGACTTCTTACCAGAAAACAACTCTTGCTCTTAGGACCTGAAACTGCATTTGATTCAATCCACTTAGGACTGGGAAACAAACACTAGCTCGCCTTACAAGAAACACACTCTGCTTTTGAGGAAAGAGCACTCTTCTACTCTACTGTGTTTCCTATAGGGCCAGAACAGTGAGCTGGCTGAGAACAAAAAAACTGTGCTTCCTACACACACGGGCCATATCTAGTTCAACTCTGCTTAGGAACCTGACAAGAACAGTAGATCCTCTTCAGTCCAATACACTGTACATGCTGAGAACAGACGCCAGTGCTATTTGCCCTGTGTATGGCAAAGAGAGCGCATTAGTGACTCTTCTAACCAGAAAACAACTCTTGCTCGTAGGACCAGAAACTGCATGTTTATTTCAACTCCATTTAGGACTGGGAAACAAAAGCTAGCTCTCCTTACAAGAAACGTACTCTTCTTTTGAGAAAAGAGCACTCTTCTACTCTACTGTGTTTCCTTTATGGCCAGAACAGTGAGCTTGCTCAGAACAAAAGAACTGTGCTTCCTACACACATGGCCATATCTAGTTCAACTCTGCTTATGAAACTGACAAGAACAGTAGATCCTCTTCGGTCCAATACACTGTACTTGCTGGGAACAGACTCCAGTGCTATTTGCCCTGTGTATGACAATGGGAGCGCAAGTTTGACTCTTCTTACCAGAAAAAAACTCTTGCTCGTAGGACCAGAAACTGCATGTGATTCAAACCATTTAGGACTGGGAAACAAACGCTAGCTTGCCTCACAAGAAACGCACTCTGATTCTGAGAAAAGGGCACTCTTCTACTCTACTGTGTTTCCTATGGGGTCCGAACAGTGAGCTTGCTCAGAACAAAAGAACTGTGCTTCCTACACACACGGCCATATCTACTTCAATTCTGCTTAGGAAACTGACAAGAACAGTAGATCCTCTTCAGTCCAATACACTGTACATGCTGGGAACAGATGCCAGTGCTATTTGCCCTGTGTAAGACAATGGGTGCGCAATAGTGACTCTTCTTACCAGAAAACAACTCTTGCTCGTAGGACCGCAAACTGCATGTGATTCAACTCCATTTAGAACAGGGAAACAAATGCTAGCTCGCCTTACAAGAAACACACTCTGCTTTTGAGACAAGAGCACTCTTCTACTCTACTGTGTTTCCTTTAGGGCCAGAATAGTGAGCTTGCTCAGAACAAAAGAACTGTGCTTCCTACACACACGGCCATATCTAGTTCAACTCTGCTTATGAAACTGACAAGAACAGTAGATCCTCCTCAGTCCAATACACTGTACTTGCTGGGAACAGACGCCAGTGCTGTTTGCCCTGTGTATGACAATGGGAGCGCAATAGTGACTCTTCTTAGTAGAAAACAACTCTTGCTCGTAGGACCAGAAACTCCATGGGATTCAACTCCATTTAGGACGGGGAAACAAACACTAGCTCGCCTTACAAAAAACACGTTCTGCTTTTGAAAAAAGAGCACTCTTCTACTCTACTGTGTTTCCTATAGGGCCAGAACAGTGAGCTTGCTAGAACAAAAGAACTGTGCTTCCAACACACACGGGCAAAATCTAGTTCAACTCTGCTTAGGAAACTGACAGGAATCGTATCTCCTCTTCAGTCAAATACACTGTACTTGCTGGGAACAGAGGCGAGTGCTATTTGCACTGTGAACAGCAATGGGAGCACAATAGTGATTCTTCTTACCAGAAAACAACTCTTGCTCTAAGGACCAGAAACTGCATGTTATTCAACTCCATTTAGGACTGGGAAACAAACGCTAGCTCGCCTTACAAGAAACACACTCTGCTTTTGAGAAAAGAGCACTCTTCTACTCTACTGTGTTTCCTATAGGGCCAGAATAGTGAGCTTGCTCAGAACAAAAGAACTGTGCTTCCTACACACACGGGCCATATCTAGTTCAATTCTGCTTAGGAAACTGACAAGAGCAGTAGAACCTCTTCAGTCTAATACACTGTCCATGCTGGGAACATACGCCAGTGCTATTTGCCCTGTGTATGACAATGGGAGCACAATAGTGACTCTTCTTACCAGAAAACAACTCTTGCTCGTAGGACCAGAAACTGCATGTGATTAAACTCCATTTAGGACTGGGAAACAAATGCTAGCTCACCTTACAAGAAACACTCTTTGCTTTTGAGAAAAGAGCACTCTTCTACTCTCTTGTTTTTTCTATGGGGTCCGAACAGTGAGCTTGCTCATAACAAAAGAACTGTGCTTCCTACACACACGGGCCATATCTAGTTCAACTCTGCTTAGGAAACTGACAAGAACAGTAGCTCCTCTTCATTCCAATACACTGTACTTGCTGGAACAGACGCGAGGGCTATTTGCACTGTTTATGGCAAAGGGAGAACAATGGTGACTCTTCTTACCAGAAAACAACTCTTGCTCGTAGGAACAAAAACTGCATTTGATTCAACTCCATTTAGGACTGAGAAATAAACGCTAGCTCACCTTACAAAAAACACACTCTGCTTTTAAGAAAAGAGCACTTTTCTACTCTACATTGTTTCCTAGAGGGCCAGAACAGTGAGCTTGCTCAGAACAAAAGAACTGTGCTTCCTACACTTACGGGCCATATCTAGTTCAACTCTGCTTAGGAACCTGCCAAGAACAGTAGATCCTCTTCAGTCAAATGCACTTTACTTGCTGGGAACAGACGTGAGTGCTATTTGCACTGTGTATGGCAATGGGAGCGCAAAAGTGACTTTCCTTACCAGAAAACAACTCTTGCTTTTAGGACCAGAAATACATGTGTTTCAACTCCATTTAAGAATGGGAAATAAACGATAGCTCTCCTTACAAGAAACACGCTCTGCTTTTGAGAACAGAGCACTATTCTTCTCTACTGGGTTTCCTATGGGGTCCAAAGAGTGAGCTTGCTCAGAACAAAAGAACTGTGCTTCCGACACACACGGGTCATATCTAGTTCAACTCTGCTTAGGAAACTGACAAGAACAGTAGCTCCTCTTCAGTGCAATACACTGTACTTGCTGGGAACAGACGCCAGTGCTATTTGCACTGTGTATGACAATGGGAGCGCAATAGTGACTTTCCTTAACAGAAAACAACTCTTGCTCCTAGGACCTGAAACTGCATGTGATTCAAGTCCATTTAGGACTGGGAAACAAACGCTAGCTCGCCTTACAAGAAACACACTTTGCTTTTGAGGAAAGAGCACTCTTCTACTCTTCTGTGTTTCCTATAGGGCCAGAACAGTGAGCTTGCTGAGTAGAAAAGAACTGTGCTTCCTACACACATGGGCCATATCTAGTTCAACTCTGCTTAGGAACCTGACAAGAACAGTAGATCCTCTTCAGTCCAATACACTGAACATGCTGGGAACAGACGCCAGTGCTATTTGCCCAGTGTATGACAATTGGAGCGCAAAAGTGACTCTTATTACCAGAAAAAACTCTTGGTCATAGGACCAGAAACTGCATGTGATTCAACTCCATTTAGGACTGGGAAACCAACGCTAGCTCGCCTTACAAGAAACACACTCTGCTTTTGAGAAAAAAGCACTCTTCTACACTACTGTGTTTCCTATAGGGCCAGAATAGTGAGCTTGCTCAGAACAAAAGAACTGTGCTTCCAACACACACAGCCATATCTAGTTCAATTCTGCTTACGAAACTGACAACAACAGTAGATCCTCTTCAGTCCACTACACTGTACATGCTGGGAACAGACGCCAGTGCTATTTGCCCTGTGTATGACAATGGGAGCGCAATAGTGACTCTTCTTAACAGAAAACAACTGTTGCTCGTAGGACCGCAAACTGCATGTGATTCAACTCCATTTAGGAGAGGGAAAAAAACGCTAGCTCGCCTTACAAGAAACACACTATGCTTTTGAGAAAAGAGCACTCTTCTACTCTACTGTGTGTCCTTTAGGGCCAGAATAGTGAGCTTGCTCAGAACAAAAGAACTGTGCTTCCTACACACACGGCCATATCTAGTTCAACTGTGCTTATGAAACTGACAAGAACAGTAGATCCTCCTCAGTCCAATATAGTGTACTTGCTGGGAACAGATGCCAGTGCTGTTTGCCCTGTGTATGACAATGAGAGCGCAATAGTAACTCTTCTTACCAGAAAACAACTCTTGCTCGTAGGACCAGAATCTGCATGCAATTCAACTCCATTTAGGATTGGGAAACAAACGCTAGCTTGCCTTACAAGAAACAAACTCTGCTTCTGAGAAAAGGGCACTCTTCTACCCTACTGTGTTTCCTATGGGGTCCGAACAGTGAGCTTGCTCAGAACAAAAGAACTGTGCTTCCTACACACACGGGCCATATCTAGTTCAACTCTGCTTAGGAAACTGACAGGAACAGTAGCTCCTCTTCAGTCCAATACACTGTACTTGCTGTGAACAGACGCGAGTGCTATTTGCACTGTGTATGGCAATGGGAGCGCAATAGTGATTTTCCTTACCAGAAAACAACTCTTGCTTGTAGGACCAAAAACTGCATGTGATTCAACTCCATTTAGGACTGGGAAACAAACACTAGCTCGCCTTACGAGAAACACTCTCTGCTTTTGAGAAAAGAGCACTCTTCTTCTCTACTGTGTTTTCTATGGGGTTCAAAGAGTGAGCTAGCTCAGAACAAAAGAAATGTGCATCCTTCACACACGGGCCATATCTAGTTCAACTCTGCTTAGGAAACTGACAAGAACAGTAGCTCCTCTTCAGTCCAATACACTGTACTTGCTGGGAACAGACTCCAGTGCTATTTGCCCTGTGTATGACAATGGGAGCACAAGTGTGACTCTTCTTACCAGAAAACAACTCTTGTCCGTAGGACCAGAAACAACATGTGATTCAACTCCATTTAGGACTGGGAAACAAACGCTAGCTAGCCTTACCAGAAACACACTCTGCTTTGAGAAAAGAGCACTCTTCTACTCTACTGTGTTTCCTATGGGGTCCAAACAGAGAACTTGCTCAGAACAAAAGAACTGTCCTTCCTACACCCGGGCCATATCTAGTTCAACTCTGCTTAGGAAACTGACAAGAGAAGTAGCTCCTCTTCAGTCCAATACACTGTACTTGCTGGGAACAGACGCATGTGCTATTTGCAATGTGTATGGCAATGGGAGCTCAATAGTGACTTTCCTTACCAGAAAGCAACTCTTGCTCATAGAACCAAAAACTGCATGTGATTCAAAAACATTTAGGACTGGGAAACAAACGCTAGCTCGCCTTACAAGTAGCACACTCTGCTTTTGAGGAAGGAGCACTCATCTACTCTACTGTGTTTCCTTTAGGGCCAGAATAGTGAGCTTGCTCAGAACAAAAGAACTGTGCTTCCTACACACACGGCCATATCTAGTTCAACTCTGCTTATGAAACTGACAAGAACAGTAGATCCTCCTCAGTCCAATACACTGTACTTGCTGGGAACAGACGCCAGTGCTGTTTGCCCTGTGTATGACAATGGGAGCGCAATAGTGACTCTTCTTAGTAGAAATCAACTCTTGCTCGTAGGACCAGAAACTCCATGGGATTCAACTCCATTTAGGACTGGTAAACAAACACTAGCTCGCCTTACAAGAAACACGTTCTGCTTTTGAAAAAAGAGCACTTTTCTACTCTACTTTCTTTCCTAGAGGGCCAGAACAGTGAGCTTGCTCAGAACAAAAGAACTGTGCTTCCTACACTTACGGGCCATATCTAGTTCAACTCTGCTTAGGAACCTGCCAAGAACAGTAGATCCTCTTCAGTCAAATACACTTTACTTGCTGTGAACAGATGCGAGTGCTATTTGCACTGTGTATGGCAATGGGAGCGCAAAAGTGACTTTCCTTACCAGAAAACAACTCTTGCTTTTAGGACCAGAAATGCATGTGACTCAACTCCATTTAAGACTGGGAAATAAACGCTAGCTCGCCTTACAAGAAACACGCTCTGCTTTTGAGAAAAGAGCACTATTCTACTCTACTGGGTTTCCTATGCGTTCCAAACAGTGAGCTTGCTCAGAGCAAAAGAACTGTGCTTCCTACACACACGGGTCATATCTAGTTCAACTCTGCTTAGGAAACTCACAAGAACAGTAGCTCCTCTTCAGTCCAATACACTGTACTTGCTGGGAACAGACGCGAGTGCTCTTTGCACTGTGTATGGCAATGGGAGCACAATAGTGACTTTCCTTACCATAAAACAACTCTTGCTCGTAGGACCTGAAACTGCATGTGATTCAAGTGCATTTAGGACTGGGAAACAAACGCTAGCTCGCCTTTCAAGAAACACACTCTGCTTTTGAGGAAAGAGCACTCTTCTACTCTACTGTGTTTCCTATAGGGCCAGAACAGTGAGCTTGCTGAGTAGAAAAGAACTGTGCTTCCTACACACATGGGCCATATCTAGTTCAACTCTGCTTAGGAACCTGACAAGAACAGTAGATCCTCTTCAGTCCAATACACTGTACATGCTAGGAACAGACGCCAGTGCTTTTTGCCCAGTGTATGACAATTGGAGCGCAAAAGTGACTCTTATTACCAGAAAACAACTCTTGATCATAGGACCAGAAACTGCATGTGATTCAACTCCATTTAGGACTGGGAAACAAATGCTAGCTCACCTTACAAGAAACACACTCTGCTTTTGAGAAAAGAGCACTCTTCTACTCTACTGTGTTTCCTATGGGGTTCGAACAGTGAGCTTGCTCAGAACAAAAGAACTGTGCTTCCTACACACACGGGCCATATCTAGTTCAACTCTGCTTAGGAAACTGACAAGAACAGTAGCTCCTCTTCAGTCCAATACACTGTACATGCTGGCAACAGATGCCAGTGCTATTTGCCCTGTGCATGTCAATGGGAGCGCAATAGTGACTCTTCTTTCCAGAAAACAACACTTGTTTGTAGGACCAGAAACTGCATGTGATTCACTCCATTTAGGACTGGGAAACAAACGGTATCTCGCCTTACAAGAAACACACTCTGCTTTTGAGAAAAGAGCACTCTTTTACTCTACTGTGTTTCCTATGGGGTCCGAACAGTGAGCTTGCTCAGAACAAAAGAACTGTGCTTCCTACACACACGGGCCATATCTAGTTCAACTCTGCTTAGGAAACTGACAAGAACAGTAGATCCTCTTCAGTCCAATACACTGTACATGCTGGGAACCGACGCCAGTGATATTTGCCCTGTGTAAGACAATGGGAGCACAATAGTGACTCTTCTTACCAGAAAACAACTCTTGCTCATGGTACCAGAAACTGCATGGAATTCAATTCCATTTAGGACTGGGAAACAAACGCTAGTTCTCCTTACAAGAAACACACTCTACTTTTGAGAAAAGAGCACTCTTCTACTCTACTGTGTTTCCTATGGGGTCCTAACAGTGAGCTTGCTCAGAACAAAAGAACTGTGCTTCCTACAAACATGGGCCATATCTAATTCAACTCTGCTTAGGAAACTGAAAAGAACAGTAGCTCCTCTTCAATCCAATACACTGTACATGCTAGGAACATACGCCAGTGCTATTTGCTCTGTGTATGACAATGGGAGCACAATAGTGACTCTTATTACCAGAAAACAACTGTTGCTCGTAGGACCAGAAACTGCATGGGATTCAACTCCATTTAGGACTGGGAAACAAATGCTATTTCGCATTACAAGAAACACACTCTGCTTTTGAGAAAAGAGCAATCTTCTACTCTAGTGTTTTTCCTATGGGGTCCGAACAGTGAGCTTGCTCACAACAAAAGAACTGTGCTTCCTACACACATGGGCCATATCTAGTTCAACTCTGCTTAGAAAACTGACAAGAACAGTAGCTCCTCTTCAGTCAAATACACTGTACTTGCTGCGAAGAGACGCGAGTGCCATTTGCACTGTGTATGACAATGGGCGCACAATAGTGACTCTTCTTACCAGAAAACAACTCTTGCTCATAGGAATTGAAACTGCATGTGATTCAACTCCATTTAGGACTGGGGAACAAACACTGGCTTGCCTTACAAGAAACATACTCTGCTTTTGAGAAAAGAGCACTCTTCTACTCTACTGTGTTTCCTATAGGGCCAGAACAGTGAGCTTGCTCAGAACAAAAGAACTGTGCTTCCTACACACACGGGCCATATCTAGTTCAACTCTGCTTAGAAAACTGAGAAGAACAGTAGCTCCTCTTCAGTCCAATACACTGTACTTGCTGGGAACAGACGCATGTGCTATTTGCACTGTGTATGGCAATGGGAGCTCAATAGTGACTTTCCTTAGCAGAAAACAACTCTTGCTCGTAGGACCAGAAACTGCATGTGATTCAACTCCATTTAGGACTGGGAAACAAACGTTAGCTCGCCTTACAAGAAACACACTGATTTAGAGAAAAGAGTACTCTTCTACTCTACTGTGTTTCCTATGGGGTCGAAACAGTGAGCTGGCTCAGAACAAAAGAACTGTGCTTCCTACACACACGGACCATATGTAGTTCAACTCTGCTTAGGAAACTGACAAGAACAGTAGCTCCTCTTCAGTCCAATACACTGTACTTGCTGGGAACAGACGCGAGTGCTATTTACACTGTGTAAGGCAATTGGAGTACAATAGTAACTCATCTTACCAGAAAACAACTCTTGCTCATAGAAGAAAAAATTGCATGTGACTCAACTCCATTTAGGACTGGGAAACAAACTCTAGCTCGCTTTACAAGAAACACACTCTGTTTTTGAGAAAAGAGCACTCTTCTACTCTACTGTGTTTCCTATAGGGCCAGAACAGTGAGCTTGCTCAGAAAAAAAGAACTGTGCTTCTTACACACAGTGGCCATATGTAGTTCAACTCTTCTTAGGAAACTGACAAGAACAGTAGCTCCTCTTCAGTCCAATACACTGTACTTGCTGGGAAGATACGGGAGGGCTATTTGCACTGTGTATGGCAATGGGAGCACAATAGTGACTTTCGTTACCAGAAAATAACTCTTGCTCATAGGACCAGAAACTGCATGTGATTCCACTCCATTTAGGAATGGGAAACTAACGCTAGCTCGCCTTAAAAGAAACACACTCTGCTTTTAAGAAAAAAGCACTCTTCTATTCTACTGTGTTTCCTATGGTGTCCAAAGAGTGAGCTTGCTCAGAACAAAAGAACTGTGCATCCTACACACGGGCCATAACTAGTTCAACTCTGCTTAGGAAACTGACAAGAACAGTAGCTCCTCTTCAGTCCAATACTCTGTACTTGCTGGGAACAGACGCGAGTGCTATTTGCACTGTGTATGGCATTTGGAGCACAATAGTGACTCTTCTTACCAGAAAACAACTCTTGCTCGTAGGACCAAAAACTGTCTGTGATTCAACTCCATTTAGGACTGGGAAACAAACACGAGCTCGCCTTACAAGAAACACACTCTGCTTTAGAGAAAAGAGCACTCTTCTACTCTACTGTGTTTCCTGCAGGACCAGAAAAGTGAGCTTGCTCAGAACATAATAACTGTGCTTCCTACACACACGGCCATATCTAGTTCAAGTCTGCTAAGGAACCTGACAAGAACAGTAGATCCTCTTCAGTTCAATACACTGTACTTGCTGGGAACAGACGCCAGTGCTATTTGTCCTGTGTATGGCAATGGCAGCGCAATAGTGACTCTTCTTACCATAAAACAACTCTTGCTCGTAGGACCAGAAACTGCATGTGATTCATCTCCATTTAGGACTGGGAAACAAACACTAGTTAGCCTTACAAGAAACACACTCTGCATTAGAGAAAAGAGCACAATTCTACTCTACTGTGTTTCCTATAGGGCCAGAACAGTGAACTTGCTCAGAACATAAGAACTGTGCTTCCTACACACACGGGCCATAACTTCTTCAACTCTGCTTAGGAAACTGACAAGAACAGTAGCTCCTCTTCAGTCTGATACACTGTACTTGCTGGGAACAGACGCGAGTGCTATTTGCACTGTGTATAGCAATTGGAGCACAATAGTGACTCGTCTTACCAGAAAACAACTCTTGCTCGTAGGACCAAAAACTGCATGTGACTCAACTCCATTTAGGACTGGGAAACAAACTCTAGCTCACCTTACAAGGAACACACTCTGCTTTTGAGAAAAGAGCACTCTTCTACTCTACTGTGTTTCCTATAGGGCCAGAACAGTTAGCTTGCTCAGAACAAATGAACTGTGCTTCCTAGACACACGGGCCATATCTAGTTCAACTCTGCTTAGGAAACTGAGAAGAACAGTAGCTCCTCTTCAGTCCAATACACTTTACTTGCAGGGAACAGACGCGAGTGCTATTTGCACTGTGTATGGCAATTGGAGCACAACAGTGACTCGTCTTACCATAAAACAACTCTTGCTCGTAGGACCAGAAACTCCATGTGATTCAACTCCATTTAGGTCTGGGAAACAAATGCTAGCTCGCCTTACATGAAACACACTCTGCTTTTGAGAAAAGAGCACTCTTCTACTCTACTGTGTTTCCTATGGGGTCCGAACAGTGAGCTTGCTCAGAACAAAAGAACTGTGCTTCCTACACACAAGGGCCATATCTAGTTCAACTCTGCTTAGGAAACTGACAAGAACAGTAGCTCCTCTTCAGTCCAATACACTGTACTTGCGGGGAAGAGACGCGAGTGCTATTTGCACTGTGTATGGCAATTGGAGCACAATAGTGACTCATCTTACCAGAAAACAACTCTTGCTCGTAGGACAAAAAACTGCATGTGACTCAACTCCATTTAGGACTGGGAAACAAACGCTAGCTCGCCTTACAAGAAACACACTCTGCTTTTGAGAAAAGAGCACTCTTCTACTCTACTGTGTTTCCTATGGAGTCCGAACACTGAACTTGCTCAGAACAAAAGAACTGTGCTTCCTACACACACGGCCATATCTAGTTCAATTCTGCTTAGGAACCTGACAAGAACAGTAGCGCCTCTTCAGTCCAATACACTGTACTTGCTGGGAACAGACGCCAGTGCTATTTGTCCTGTGTATGGCAATGGCAGCGCAAAAGTGACTCTTCTTACCATAAAACAACTCTTGCTCGTAGGACTAGAAACTGCATGTGATTCAACTCCATTTAGGACTGGAAAACAAATGCTAGCTCGCCTTAAAAGAAACACACTCTGCTTTAGAGAAAAGAGCACTCTTCTACTCTACTGTGTTTCCTATATGGCCAGAACAGTGAGCTTGCTCAGAACAAAAGAACTGTGCTTCCTTCACACACGGCCATATTTAGTTCAATTCTGCTTAGAAAACTGAGAAGAACAGTAGCTCCTTTTCAGTCCAATACACTGTACTTGCTGGGAACAGATGGGAGGGCTATTTGCACTGTGTATGGCAATGGGAGCGCAATAGTGACTTTCCTTACCAGAAACAACTCTTGCTCGTAGAAACACAAACTGCATGTGATTCCACTCCATTTAGGAATGGGAAACAAACGCTAGCTCGACTTAAAAGAAACACACTCTGCTTTTGAGAAAAAAGCACTCTTCTACTCTACTGTGTTTCCTATAGGGCCAGAACAGTGAGCTTGCTCAGAACAAAAAAACTGTGCTTCCTACACACACGGCCATATCTAGTTCAAGTCTGCTTAGGAACCTGACAAGAACAATAGATCCTCTTCAGCCCAATACACTGTACTTGCTGCGAACAGACGCCAGTGCTATTTGTCCTGTGTATGGCAATGGCAGCGCAATAGTGACTCTTTTTACCAGAAAACAACTCTTGCTCGTAGTACCAGAAACTGCATGGGATTCAACTCCATTTAGGACTGCGAAACAAACGCTAGCTCGCCTTACAAGTAACACACTCTGCTTTAGAGAAAAGAGCACTCTTCTGCTCTACTGTGTTTCCTATGGGGTCCAAACAGTGAGCTTGCAAAGAACAAAAGAACTGTGCTTCCTACAAACATGGATCATATCTAGTTCAACTCTGCTTAGGAAACTGACAAGAACAGTAGCACCTACCCAGTCCAATACACTGTACTTGCTGGGAACAGACGCGGGTGCTATTTGCACTGTGTAAGCAAATGGGAGCGCAATGTGACTTTCCTTACCAGAAAAGAACTCTTGTTCGTAGGACCTGAAACTGCATGTGATTCAACTCCATTTAGGACTAGGAAACAAACGCTAGCTCGCCTTACAAGAAACACACTCTGCTTTAGAGAAAAGAGCACTCTTCTACTCTACTGTGTTTCCTATAGGGACAGAACAGTGAGCTTGCTCAGAACATAAGAACTGTGCTTCCTACACAGGGGCCATATCTACTTCAACTCTGCTTAGGAAACTGACAAGAAAAGTAGCTCCTCTTTAGTCCGATACACTGTACTTGCTGGGAACAGACGCGAGTGCTATTTGCACTGTGTATGGCAATGGGAGCGCAATAGTGACTTTCCTTACCAGAAAACAACTCTTGCTCATAGGACCAGAAACTGCATGTGATTCAACTCCATTTAGGACTGGGAAACAAACTCTAGCTCGCTTTACAAGAAACACACTCTGCTTTTGAGAAAAGAGCACTCTTCTACTCTACTGTGTTTCCTATAGGGCCAGAACAGTGAGCTAGCTCAGAAAAAAAGAACTGTGCTTCCTACACACGGGTCATATCTAGTTCAACTCTGCTTAGGAAACTGAGAAGAACAGTAGCTCCTCTTCAGTCCAATACACTGTACTTGCTGGGAACAGATGCGAGGGCTATTTGCACTGTGTATGGCAATGGGAGCGCAATAGTGACTTTCTTTACCAGAAAACAACTCTTGGCTCGTAGGTCCAGAAACTACATGTGATTCCACTCCATTTAGGACTGGGAAACAAACGCTAGCTCGCCTTAAAAGAAACACACTCTGCTCTTGAGAAAAAAGCACTCATCTACTCTACTGTGTTTCCTATGGGGTCCGAACAGTGAGCTTGCTCAGAAAAAAAAACTGTGCTTCCTAAGCACACGGCCATATCTAGTTCAAGTCTGCTTAGGAACCTGACAAGAACAGTAGATCCTCTTCAGCCCAATACACTGTACTTGCTGCGAACAGATGCCAGTGCTATTTGTCCTGTGTATGGCAATGGCAGTGCAATAGTGACTCTTCTTACCATAAAACAACTCTTGCTCATAGTACCAGAAACTGCATGGGATTCAACTCCATTTAGGACTAGGAAACAAACGCTAGCTGGCCTTACAAGAAACACACTCTGCTTTTGAGAATAGAGCACTCTTCTACTCTACTGTGTTTCCTATGGGGTCCGAACAGTGAGCTTGCTCAGAACAAAAAAACTGTGCTTCCTACACACAAGGGCCATATCTAGTTCAACTCTGCTTAGGAAACTGACAAGAACAGTAGCTCCTTTTCAGTCCAATACACTGTACTTGCGGGGAAGAGACGCGAGTGCTATTTTCACTGTGTATGGCAATTAGAGCACAGTAGTGACTCGTCTTACCAGAAAACAACTCTTGCTCGTAGGACAAAAAACTGCATGTGACTCAACTCCATATAGGACTGGGAAACAAACGCTAGCTCGCCTTACAAGAAACACACTCTGCTTTTGAGAAAAGAGCACTCTTCTACTCTACTGTGTTTCCTATGGAGTCCAAACACTGAACTTGCTCAGAACAAAAGAACTGTGCTTCCTACACACACGGCCATATCTAGTTCAATTCTGCTTAGGAACCTGACAAGAACAGTAGATCCTCTTCAGTCCAATACACTGTACTTGCTGGGAACAGACGCCAGTGGTATTTGTCCTGTGTATGGCAATGGCAGCGCAAAAGTGACTCTTCTTACCATAAAACAGCTCTTGCTCATAGGACTAGAAACTGCATGTGATTCAACTCCATTTAGGACTGGGAAACAAACGCTAGCTCGCCTTACAAGAAACACACTCTGCTTTAGAGAAAAGAGCACTCTTCTACTCTACTGTGTTTCCTATAGGGCCAGAACAGTGAGCTTGCTCAGAACAAAAGAGCTGTGCTTCCTACACACACGGGCCATATGGAGTTCAACTCTGCTTAGGAAACTGAGAAGAACAGTAGCTCCTCTTCTTTCCAATACACTGTACTTGCTGGGAAGAGATGGGAGGGCTATTTGCACTGTGTATGGCAATGGGAGCACAATAGTGACTTTCCTTACCAGAAAACAACTCTTGCTCGTAGGAACACAAACTGGATGTGATTCCACTCCATTAGGAATGGGAAACAAACGCTAGCTCGCCTTAAAAGAAACACACTCTGCTTTTGCTAAAAAAGCGCTCTTCTACTCTATTGTGTTTCCTAAGAGGTCCGAACAGTGAACTTGCTCAGAACAAAAGAACTGTGCTTCCTACACACACGGCCATATCCAGTTCAATTCTGCTTAGGAACCTGACAAGAACAGTAGATCCAGCCGGGCGGTGGTGGCGCACGCCTTTAATCCCAGCACTCGGGAGGCAGAGCCAGGCGGATCTCTGTGAGTTCGAGGCCAGCCTGGGCTACCAAGTGAGTTCCAGGAAAAGGCGCAAAGCTACACAGAGAAACCCTGTCTCGAAAAACCAAAAAAAAAAAAAAAAAAAAAAAAAAAGAACAGTAGATCCTCTTCAGTCCAATACACTGTACTTGCTGGGAACAGACGACAGTGCTATTTGTCCTGTGTATGGCAATGGCAGCGCAATAGTGACTCTTCTTACCATAAAACAACTCTTGTTCGTAGGACCAGAAACTGCATGTGATTCAACTCCATTTAGGACTGGGAAACAAACGCTAGCTAGCATTACAAGAAACACACTCTGCTTTAGAGAAAAGAGCACTCTTCTACTCTACTGTGTTTCCTATAGGGCCAGAACAGTGAGCTTGCTCAGAACAAAAGAACTGTGCTTCCTAAACACGCAAGCCATATCTAGTTCAACTCTGCTTAGGAAACTGACAAGAACAGTAGCTCCTCTTCAGTCCGATACACTGTACTTGCTGGGAACAGACGCGAGTGCTATTTGCACTGTGTATGGCAATTGGGACACAATAGTGACTCGTCTTACCAGAAAACAACTCTTGCTCGTAGGACAAAAAACTGCATGTGACTCAACTCCATTTAGTACTGGGAAACAAACACTAGCTCGTATTCCAAGAAACACACTCTGCTTTTGAGAAAAGAGCACTCTTCTACTCTACTGTTTCCTATGTGTTCCGAACAGTGAGCTTGCTCATAAAAAAAAAAACTGTGCTTCGAACAAACACGGCCATATCTAGTTCAAGTCCGCTTAGGAACCTGACAAGAACAGTAGATCCTCTTCAATCCGATACACTGTACTTGCTGGGAACAGACGCATGTGCTATTTGCACTGTGTATGGCAATGGGAGCGCAATATTGACTTTCCTTACCATAAAACAACTCTTGCTCGTAGGACCAGAAACTGCATGTGATTCAACTCCATTTAGGACTGGGAAACAAATGCTAGCTCGCCTTACATGAAACACACTCTGCTTTTGAGAAAAGAGCACTCTTCTACTCTACTGTGTTTCCAATGGGGTCTAAACAGTGAGCTTGCGCAGAACAAAAGAACTGTGCGTCCTACACACACGGGCGATATCTAGTTCAACTCTGCTTAGGAAACTGACAAGAACAGTAGCTCCTCTTCAGTCAAATACACTGTCCTTGCTCGGAACAGACGCGAGTGCTATTTGCACTGTGTATGGCAATTGGAGCACAATAGTGACTCGTCTTACCAGAAAACAACTCTTGCTCATAGGACAAAATACTGCATGTGACTCAACTCCATTTAGGACTGGGAAACAAACGCTAGCTCGCCTTCCAAAAACACAATCTGCTTTTGAGAAAAGAGCACTCT
>NW_026736538.1:0-67000 GCF_949786415.1 Peromyscus eremicus
AGGAAACACAGTAGAGTAGAAGAGTGCTCTTTTCTCAAAAGCAGAGTGTATTTCTTGTAAGGCTAGCTAGCGTTTGTTTCACAGTCCTAAATGGAGTTGAATCACATGTATTTCTGATCCTAGGAGCAAGAGTTGTTTTCTGGCAAGGAAAGACACTATTGTGCTCCCATTGCCATATATAGTGCAAATACCACTCGTGTCTGTTCCCAGCAAGTACAGTGTATTGGACTGAAGAATAGCTACTGTTCTTGTCAGTTTCCTAAGCAGAGTTGAACTAGATATAGCCCGTCTGTGTAGGAAGCACAGTTCTTTTGTTCTGAGCAAGCTGACTGTTCAGACCCCATTGGAAACACAGTAGAGTAGAAGAGTGCTCTTTTCTCAAAAGCAGAGTTTGTTTCTTGTAAGGCGCGCTACCGTTTGTTTCCCAGTCCTAAATGTAGTTGAATCCCATGCAGTTTTTCGTCCTATGAGCAAGAGTTGTTTTCTGGTAAAAAGAGTCACTATTGCGCTACCATTGCCATACACACTGCAAATAGCACTCGCGTCTGTTCCCAGCAAGTAATGTGTATGGGACTGAAGAGGAGATACTGTTCTTGTCAGATTCCTAAGCAGAGTTGAACTAGATATGGCCCGTGTGTGTAGGAAGCACAATTCTTTTGTTTTGAGCAAGCTCACTGTTCTGGCCCTATAGGAAACACAGTAGAGTAGAAGAATGCTCTTTTCTCAAAAGCAGAGTGTGTTTCTTGTAAGGCAAGCTAGCATTTGTTTCCAGGTCCTAAATGTAGTTGAATCCCATGCAGTATTTCGTCCTATGAGCAAGAGTTGTTTTCTGGTAAGAAGAGTCACTATATTGTTCCCATTGCCATACACAGTGCAAATAGCACTCGCATCTGTTCCCAGCAAGTACAGTGTATTGGAATGAAGAGGAGCTACTGTTCTTGTCAGTTTCCTAAGGAGAGTTGAACTAGATATGGCCCGTGTGTGTAGGAAGCACAGTTATTTTGTTCTGAGCATGCTCACTCTTCGGACCCCATAGGAAACACATTAGAGTAGAAGAGTGCTCTTTTCTAAAAAGCAGAGTTTGTTTCTTGTAAGGCGAGCTAGCGTTTGTTTCCCAGTCATACATGGACTTGAATCACATGCAGTTTCTAGTCCTACGAGCAAGAGTTGTTTTCTGGTAAGAAGAGTCACTATTGTGCTCCCATTGTCATATAAAGGGCAGATAGCACTGTCGTCTGTTCCCAGCATGTACAGTGTATTGGACTGAAGAGGATCTACTGTTCTTGTCAGTTTCCTAAGCAGAATTGAACTAGCTATGGCCGTGTGTGTAGGAAGCACAAGACTTTTGTTCTTAGCAAGCTCACTGTTCTGGCCCTATAGGAAACACATTAGACTAGAATACTGCTCTTTTCTCAAAAGCAGAGTGTGTTTCTTGTAAGGCGAGGTAGCGTTTGTTTCCCAGTCCTAAATGGAGTTGAATCCCATGCAGTTTCTGGTCCTACGAGCAAGAGTTTTTTTCTGGTATCAAGAGTCACTATTGTGCTCCCATTGTCATACACAGGGCAAATAGCACTGGCGTCTGCTCCCAGCATATACAGTGTATTGGACAGAAGAGGATCTACTGTTCTTGTCAGTTTCCTAAGCAGAATTGAACTAACTATGGCCGTGTGTGTAGGAAGCACAGTTCTTTTCTTCTGAGCAAGCTCACTGTTCGGACCCCAGAGGAAATACAGTAGAGTAGAAGAGTGCCCTTTTCTCAAAAGCAGAGTGTGTTTCTTGTAAGGCGAGCTAGCGTTTGTTTCTCAGTCCTAAATGGAGTTGAATCACATGCAGTTTCTGGTCCTACGAGCAAGAGTTGTTTTCTGGTAAGAAGAGTCACTAGTGAGCTCCCATTGTCATACACAGGGCATATAGCACTGGCATCTGTTCCCAGCATGTACAGTGTATTGGACTTAAGAGGATCTACTGTTCTTGTCAGCTTCCTAAGCAGAATTGATGTAGATATGGCCCGTGTGTGTAGGAAGCACAGTTCTTTTGTTCTGAGCAAGCTCACTGTTTTGGCCCTATAGGAAACAAAGTAGAGTAGAAGAGTGCTCTTTTCTCAAAAGCAGAGTGTGTTTCTTGTAAGGCGAGCTAGCTTTTGTTTCCCAGTCCTAAATGGAGTTGAATCACATGCAGTTTCTGGTCCTACGAGCAAGAGTTGTTTTCTAGTAAGAAGAGTCACTATTGCACTCCCTTTGTCATACACAGGGCAAATAGCACTCGCATCTGTTCCCAGGATATACAGTGTATTGGACTGAAGAGGATCTACTGTTCTTGTCAGTTTCCTTAGCAAAGTTGAACTAGATATGGCCCGTGTGTGCAGGAAGTACACTTCTTTTGTTCTGAGCAAGCTCACTCTTCTGGCCCTATAGGAACCACAGGAGAGTAGAAGAGTGCTCTTTTCTCAAAAGAAGAATGTGTTTCTTGTAAGGCGAGCTAGCGTTTTTTTCCCAGTCCTAAATTGAGTTCAATCACATGCAGTTTCTGGTCCTATGAGCTAGACTTGTTTTATGGTAAGAAGAGTCACTATTGTGCTCCCATTTTCATACACAGGGCAAATAGCACTGGCGTCTGTTCCCAGCATGTAAAGTGTATTGGACTGAAGAGGAGCTACTGTTCTTGTCAGTTTCCTAAGCAGAGTTGAACTAGATATGGCCCGTGTGTGTAGGAAGCACAGTTCTTTTGTTCTGAGCAAGCTCACTGTTCTGGCCCTATAGGAAACACAGTAGAGTAGAAGAGTGCTCTTTTCTCCAAAGCAGAGTGTGTTTCTTCTAAGGCGAACTAGCGTTTGTTTTCCAGTCCTAAATGGAGTTGAATCACATGCTTTTTCTGGTCCTACGAGGAAGAGTTGTTTTCTGGTAAGAAGAGTCACTATTGCCCTCCCATTGTCATACACAGGGCAAATAGCATTGGCGTCTGTTCGCAGCATGTACACTGTATTGGACTGAAGAGGATCTACTGTTCTTGTCAGTTTCCTAAGCAGAGTTGAACTAGGTATGGCTGTGTGTGTAGGAAGCACAGTTCTTTTGTTCTGAGCAAGCTCACTGTTCTGGCCATATAGGAAACACATTAGAGTAGAAGAGTGCTCTTTTATCAAAGCAGAGTGTGTTTTTTGTAAGACGAGCTAACGTTTGTTTCCCAGTCCTAAATGGAGTTGAATCCCATGCAGTTTCTGGTCCTACGAGCAAGAGTTGTTTTCTGGTAAGAAGAGTCACTAGTGCGCTCCCATTGTCATATACAGGGCATATAGCAATGGCATCTGTTCCCAGCATGTACAGTGTAATAGACTTAAGAGGATCTACTCTTCTTGTCAGTTTCCTAAGCAGAATTGATCTAGATATGGCCCGTGTGTGTAGGAAGCACAGTTCTTTTGTTCTGAGCAAGCTCACTGTTCTGGCCATATAGGAAACACAGTAGAGTAGAAGAGTGCTCTTTTCTCAAAAGCAGAGTGTGTTTTTTTGTAAGGCGAGCTTGTGTTTGTTTCCCAGTCCTAAATGGAGTTGAATCACATGCAGTTTCTACTCCTACGAGCAAGAATTGTTTTCTGGAAAGGAAAGTCACTATTGTGCTTTCTTTGCCATAAACAGTGCAAATAGCACTCACATCTGTTCCCAGGAAGTACAGTGTATTGGACTGAAGATGATCTACTGCTCTTGTCAGTTTCCTAAGCAGAGTTGAACTAGATATGGCCCGTGTGTGTAGGAAGCACAGTTCTTTTGTTCTGAGCAAGCTCACTGTTCGGACCCCATAGGAAACACAGTAGAGTAGAAGAGTGCTATTTTCTCAAAAGCAGAGTGTGTTTCTTGTAAGGCTAGCTAGTGTTTGTTTCCCTGTCAGAAACAGATTTGAATCTCATGCCGTTTCTGGTTTTACGAGCAAGAGTTGTTTTCTGGTAAAAGGAGTCACTATTTCGCTCCCATTGCCATACACACTGCAAATAGGACTCGTGTCTGCGACCTGCAAGTACAGTGTATTGGACTGAAGAGGAGCTACTGCTCTTGTCAGTTTCCTAAGCAGAGTTGAACTAGATATGGCCCGTGTGTGTAGGAAGCAAAGTTCTTTTGTTCTGAGCAAGCTCACTGTTCTGGCCCTATAGGAAACACAATAGAGTAGAAGAGTGCTCTTTTCTCAAAAGCAGAGTGTATTTTTTCTAAGGCGAGCTAGCGTTTGTTTCGCAGTCCTAAATGGAGTTGAATCTCATGCAGTTTCTGGTCCTACGAGCAAGAGTTGTTTTCTGGTAAGAAGAGTCACTATTGTGCTCCCATTGCCATACACAGTGCAAATAGCACACGCGTCTGTTCCCAGCAAGTACAGTGTATTGGACTGAATAGGAGCTACTGTTCTTGTCAGTTTCCTATGCAGAGTTGAACTAGATATGGCCTGTGTGTGTAGGAAGCACAGTTATTTTGTTCTGAGCAAGCTCACTGTTCGGATCCCATAGGAAACACAGTAGAGAAGAAGAGAGCCCTTTTCTCAAAAGCAGAGTGTGTTTCTTGTAAGGCGAGCTAGCGTTTGTTTCCCAGTCTGAAATGGAGTTGAGTCACATGCAGTATTTGGTCCTACGAGCAAGAGTTGTTTTCTGGTACAAAGAGACACTATTGGGCTCCCATTGCTATACACAGTGCAATTAGCACTCGCGTCTGTTTCCAGCAAGTACAGTGTATTGGAATGAAGAGGAGCTACTGTTCTTGTCAGTTTCCTAAGCAGAGTTGAACTATACATGGCCCGTGTGTGTAGGATACACAGTTCTTTTGTTCTGAGCAAGCTCACTGTTTTGGCCCTATAGGAAACACATTAGACTAGAATACTGCTCTATTCTCAAAAGCAGAGTGTGTTTCTTGTAAGGCGAGCTAGCATTTGTTTCCCAGTCCTAAATGTAGTTGAATCCCATGCAGTATTTCATCCTATGAGCAAGAGTTGTTTTCTGGTAAGAAGAGTCACTATTGTGTTCCCATTGCCATACACAGTGCAAATAGCACTCGCGTCTGTTCCCAGCAAGTACAGTGTATTGGAATGAAGAGGAGCTACTGTTCTTGTCAGTTTCCTAAGCAGAGTTGAACTAGATATGGCTCGTGTGTGTAGGAAGCACAGTTATTTTGTTCTGAGCAAGCTCACTGTTCGGAACCCATAGGAAACACATTAGAGTAGAAGAGTGCTCTTTTCTAAAAAGCAGAGTTTGTTTCTTGTAAGGCGAGCTAGCGTTTGTTTCCCAGTCATACATGGAGTTGAATCACATGCAGTTTCTGGTCCTACGAGCAAGAGTTGTTTTCTGGTAAGAAGAGTCACTATTGTGCTCCCATTGTCATACAAAGGGCAAATAGCACTGTCATCTGTTCCCAGCATGTACAGTGTATTGGAATGAAGAGGATCTACTGATCTTGTTAGTTTCCTAAGAAGAATTGAACTAGATATGGCCGTGTGTGTAGGAAGCACAGTTCTTTTGTTCTGAGCAAGCTCACTGTTCTGGCCCTATAGGAAACACAGTAGAGTAGAAGAGTGCTCTTTTCTCAAAAGCAGAGTGTGTTTTTGTAAGGCGAGCTAGCGTTTGTTTTCCAGTCCTAAATGGAGTTGAATCACATGCAGTTGTTGGTCCCACGAGCAAGAGTTGTTTTCTGGAAAGGAAAGTCACTATTGTGCTCCCATTGCCATGCACAGTGCAAAGAGCACTCGCGTCTGATCCCAGTAAGTACAGTGTATTGTACTGAAGAGGAGCTACTGTTCTTGTCAGTTTCCTAAGCAGAGTTTAACTAGATATGGCCCGTGTGTGTAGGAAGCACAGTTTTTTGTTCTGAGCAAGCTCACTTTTCGGACCCCATAGGAAACACATTAGAGTAGAAGAGTGCTCTTTTCTAAAAAGCAGAGTGTGTTTCTTGTAAGGAGAGCTTGCGTTTGTTTCCCAGTCCTAAATGGAGTTGAATCACATGCAGTTTTTGGTCCTACGAGCAAGAGCTGTTTTCTGGTAAGAAGTGTCACTTTTGTGCTCCCATTGTCATACACAGTGCAAATAGCACTGGCGTCTGTTCCCAGCATGTACAGTGTATTGGACTGAAGGGGATCTACTGTTCTTGTCAGTTTCCTAAGCAGAGTTGAACTAGATATGGCCATGTGTGTAGGAAGCACAGTTTTTTTGTTCTAAGCAAGCTCACTGTTTTGGCCCTATAGGAAACACAGCAGAGTAGAAGAGTGTTCTTTTCTCAAAAGTAGAGTGTGTTTCTTGTAAGGCGAGCTAGCATTTGTTTTCCAGTCCTAAATGGAGTTGAATCACATGCAGTTGTTTGTCCCACGAGTATTAGTTGTTTTCTGGTAAGGAAAGGCACTATTGTGCTCCCATTGACATACACAGTGCAAATAGCACTCGCGTCTGTTCCCAGCAAGTACAGTGTATTGGACTGAAGAGGAGCTACTGTTCTTGTCAGTTTCCTAAGCAGAGTTGAACTAGATATGGCCCGTGTGTGTAGGAAGCACAGTTATTTTGTTCTGAACAAGCTCACTGTTCTGGCCATATAGGAAACACACAAGAGTAGAAGAGTGCTGTTTTCTCAAAGCAGAGTGTGTTTCTTGTAAGGTGAGCTAGCGTTTGTTTCCCAGTTATAAGTGGAGTTGAATTACATGCAGTTTCTTGTCCTATGAGCAAGAGTTGTTTTCTGGTAAGAAGAGTCACTATTGTGCTCCTATTGCCATACACAGTACAAAAAACACTCGCTACTGTTCTTTGCAAGTACAGTGTATTGGACAAAAGAGGAGCTACTGTTCTTGTCAGTTTCCTAAGCAGAGTTGAACTAGATATGGCCCGTGTGTGGAGGAAGCACAGTTCTTTTGTTCTGAGCAAGCTCACTGTTCGGACCCCATAGGAAACACAGTAGAGTAGAAGAGTGCTCTTTTCTCAAAAGCAGAGTGTGTTTCTTGTAAGGCGAGCTAGCGTTTGTTTCCCAGTCCTAAATGGAGTTGAATCCCATGCAGTTTCTGGTCCTACGAGCAAAAGTTGTTTTCTGGTAAGAAGAGTCACTATTGTGCTCCCTTTGATATACACAGGGCAAATAGCACTCGCATCTGTTCCCAGCAAGTACAGTGTATTGGACTGAAGAGGATCTACTGTTCTTGTCAGTTTCCTAAGCAGAGTTGAACTAGATATGGCCCGTGCGTGTAGGAAGCACAGTTCTTTTGTTCTGAGCAAGCTCACTGTTTTGGCCCTATAGAAAACAAAGTAGAGTAGAAGAGTGCTCTTTTCTCAAAAGCAGAGTGTGTTTCTTGTAAGGCGAGCTAGCTTTTGTTTCCCAGTCCTAAATGGAGTTGAATCACATGCAGTTTCTGGCCCTACGAGCAAGAGTTGTTTTCTAGTAAGAAGAGTCACTATTGCGCTCCCATTGTCATACACAGGGCAAATAGCACTCGCGTCTGTTCCCAGGATGTACAGTGTATTGGACTGAAGATGATCTACTGCTCTTGTCAGTTTCCTAAGCAGATTGAACTAGATATGGCCCGTGTGTGTAGGAAGCACAGTTCTTTTGTTCTGAGCAAGCTCACTGTTTTGGCCCTATAGGAAACAAAGTAGAGTAGAAGAGTGCTCTTTTCTCAAAAGCAGAGTGTCTTTTCTGTAAGGCGAGCTTGTGTTTGTTTCCCAGTCCTAAATGGAGTTGAATCACATGCAGTTTCTAGTCCTACGAGCAAGAGTTGTTTTCTGGAAAGGAAAGTCACTATTGTGCTCCCTTTGCCATAAACAGTGCAAATAGCACTCGCGTCTGTTCCCAGCAAGTACAGTGTATTGGACTGAAGATGATCTACTGCTCTTGTCAGTTTCCTAAGCAGAGTTGAACTAGATATGGCCCGTGTGTGTAGGAAGCACAGTTCTTTTGTTCTGAGCAAACTCACTGTTCGGACCCCATAGGAAACACAGTAGAGTAGAAGAGTGCTATTTTCTCAAAAGCAGAGTGTGTTTCTTGTAAGGCTAGCTAGTGTTTGTTTCCCTGTCAGAAACAGATTTGAATCTCATGCCGTTTCTGGTCCTAGGACAAGAGTTGTTTTCTGGTAAAAGGAGTCACTATTTCGCTCGCATTGCCATACACACTGCAAATAGGACTCGTGTCTGCGACCTGCAGGTACAGTGTATTGGACTGAAGAGGAGCTACTGTTCTTGTCAGTTTCCTAAGCAGAGTTGAACTAGATATGGCCCGTTTGTTTAGGAAGCACAGTACTTTTTTTCTGAGCAAGCTCACTGTTCTGGCCCTATAGGAAACACAGTAGAGTAGAAGAGTGCTCTTTTCTCCAAAGCAGAGTGTGTTTTGTGTAAGGCGGTCTAGCATTTGTTTCCCAGTCCTAAATGGAGTTGAATCACATGCAGTTTCTGGTCCTACGAGCAAGGGATGTTTTCTGGTAAGGAAAGTCACTATTGTGCTCCCTTTGCCATAAACAGTGCAAATAGCACTCACGTCTGTTCCCAGCAAGTACAGTGTATTGGACTGAAGAGGAGCTACTGTTCTTGTCAGTTTCCTAAGCAGAGTTGAACTAGATATGGCCCGTGTGTGTAGGAAGCACAGTTCTTTTGTTCTGAGCAAGCTCACTGTTCTGGCCCTATAAGAAACACAGTAGAGTAGAAGAGTGCTCTTTTCTCAGAAGCAGAGTTTGTTTCTGATTAAGCGAGCTAGCGTTTGTTTCCCAGTCCTAAATGGAGTTGAATCACATGCAGTTTTTGGTCCTAAGAGCAATGGATGTTTTCTGGTAAGGAAAGTCACTATTGCGCTCTCTTTGCCATACACAGTTCAAATAGCACTCGCGTCTGTTCCCAGCAAGTACAGTGTATTGGACTGTAGAGGAGCTACTGTTCTTGTCAGTTTCCTAAGCAGAGTTGAACTAGATATGGCCCATGTGTGCAGGAAGCACAGTTCTTTTGTTCTGAGCAAGCTCACTGTTCTGGCCCTATAGAAAACACAGTAGAGTAGAAGAGTGGTCTTTTCTCAAAAGCAGAGTGTTTCTTCTAAGGCGAGCTAGCGTTTGTTTCCTAATCCTAAATGGAGTTGAATCACATGCAGTTTCTGTTCCTATGATCAAGAGTTGTTTTCTGGTAAGAGGAGTCACTATTGCGCTCCTATTGCCATACACAGTGCAAACAACACTCGCTACTGTTCTTTGCAAGGACAGTGTATTGGACAGAAGAGGAGCTACTGTTCTTGTCAGTTTCCTAAGCAGAGTTGAACTAGATATGGCCCGTGTTTGTAGGAAGCACAGTTCTTTTGTTGTGAGCAAGCTCACTGTTCGGACCCCATAGGAAACACAGTAGAGTAGAAGAGTGCTCTTTTCTCAAAAGCCGAGTGTGTTTCTTGTAAGGCGAGCTAGCGTTTGTTTCCCAGTCCTAAATGGAATTGAATCTCATGCAGTTTCTGATCCTAGGAGCAAGAGTTGTTTTCTGGTAAGAAGAGTCACTATTGCACTCCCATTGACAAACACAGGGCAAATAGCACTGGCGTCTTTTCCCAGCATGTACAGTGTATTGGACTGAAGAGGATCTATTGTTCTTGTCATTGTCCTATGCAGAGTTGAACTAGATATGGACCGTGTGTGTAGGAAGCACAGTTCTTTTGTTCTGAGCAAGCTCACTGTTTTGGCCCTATAGGAAACACAATAGAGTAGAAGAGTGCTCTTTTCTCAAAAGCAGAGTGTGTTTCTTGAAAGGCGAGCTTGCATTTGTTTCCCAGTCCTAAATGGAGTTAAATCACATTCAGTTTCTGGTCCTAGGAGCAAGAGTTGTTTTCTGGTAACAAGAGTCACTATTGCGCTCCCTTTGACATACACAGTGCAAATAGCACTGGCGTCTTTTCCCAGCATGTACAGTGTATTGGACTGAAGAGGATCTATTGTTCTTGTCAGTTTCCTAAGCAGAGTTGAACTAGATATGGCCTGTGTGTGTAGGAAGCACAGTTCTTTTGTTCTGAGCAAGCTCACTGTCCTGGCCCTTTAGGAAACACAGTGGAGTAGAAGAGTGCTCTTTTCTCAAAAGCAGAGTGTGTTTCTTGTAAGGCAAGCTAGCGTTTGTTTCCCAGTCCTAAATGGAGTTGAATCACATGCAGTTTCTCTTCCTACGAGCAAGAGTTGTTTTCTGGTAAGAAGAGTTACTATTGCCCTCCCATTGTCATACACTGGGCAAATAGCACTGGAGTCTGTTCCCAGCCTGTAAAGTTTATTGGACTGAAGAAGATCTACTGTTCTTGTCAGTTTCTTAAGCAGAGTTGAACTAGATATGGCCTGTGTGTGTAGGAAGCACAGTTCTTTTGTTCTGAGCAAGCTCACTGTTCTGTTTCTATAGGAAACACAGTAGAGTAGAAGAGTGCTCTTTTCTCAAAAGCAGAGTGTGTTTCTTCTAAGGCGAACTAGCGTTTGTTTCCCAGTCCTAAATGGAGTTGAATCACATGCAGTTTCTGTCCTACGAGCAAGAGATGTTTTCTGGAAAGGAAAGTCACTATTGTGCTCCCTTTGCCATACACAGTTCAAATAGCACTCGCGTCTGTTCCCAGCAATTACAGTGTATTGGACTGAAGAGGAGCTACTGTTCTTGTCAGTTCCCTAAGCAGAGTTGAACTAGGTATGGCCCGTGTGTGTAGGAAGCAAAGTTCTTTTGTTCTGAGCAAGCTCACTGTTCTGGCCCTATAGGAAACACAATAGAGTAGAAGAGTGCTCTTTTCTCAAAAGCAGAGTGTATTTTTTCTAAGGCGAGCTAGCGTTTGTTTCCCAGTCCTAAATGGAGTTGAATCACATGCAGTTTTTGGTCCTACGAGCAAGAGTTGTTTTCTGGTAAGAGGAGTCAATATTTCGCTCCCATTGCCAAACACAGTGCAAAAAGGACTCGCGTTTGTTCCCAGCATGTACAGTGTATTGCACTGAAGAGGATCTACTGTTCTTGTCAGTTACCTAAGCAGAGTTGAACTAGATATGGCCCGTGTGTGTAGGAAGCACAGTTCTTTTGTTCTGAGCAACCTCACTGTTCGGACCCCATAGGAAACACAGTAGAATAGAAGAGTACTCTTTTCTCAAAAGCAGAGTGTGTTTCTTGTAAGGCGAGCTAGCATTTGTTTCCCAGTCCAAAATGGAGTTGAATCACATGCAGTTTCTGGTCCTACGAGCAAGGGATGTTTTCTGGTAAGGAAAGTCACTATTATGCTCCCTTTGCCATAAACAGTGCAAATAGCACTCACGTCTGTTCCCAGCAAGTACAGTGTATTGGACTGAAGAGGAGCTACTTTTGTTGTCAGTTTCCTAAGCAGAGTTGAACTAGATATGGCCCGTGTGTGTAGGAAGCACAGTTCTTTTGTTCTGAACAAGCTCACTGTTCTGGCCCTATAGAAAACACAGAAGAGTAGAAGAGTGCTCTTTTCTCAGAAGCAGAGATTGTTTCTTGTAAGGCGAGCTAGCGTTTGTTTCCCAGTCCTAAATGTAGTTGAATTTCATGCAGTTTCTTGTCCTATGAGCAAGAGTTGTTTTCTGGTAAGAAGAGTCACGATTGCGCTCCCATTGCCATACACAGTGCAAACAACACTCGCTACTGTTCTTTGAAAGTACAGTGTATTGGACAGAAGAGGAGCTACTGTTCTTGTCAGGTTCCTAAGCAGAGTTGAACTAGATATGGCCCGTTTGTGTAGGAAGCACAGTTCTTTTGTTCTGAGCAAGCTCACTGTTTGGACCCCATAGGAAACACAGTAGAATAGAAGAGTGCTATTTTCTCAAAAGCAGAGTGTGTTTCTTGTAAGGCTAGCTAGCGTTTGTTTCCCTGTCAGAAACAGATTTGAATCTCATGCTGTTTCTGTTCCTACGAGCAAGAGTTGTTTTCTGGTAAGAGGAGTCACTATTTCGCTCCCATTGCCATACAAAGTGCAAATAGGACTCGTGTCTGCGACCTGCAAGTACAGTGTATTGGACTGAAGAGGAGGTACTGTTCTTGTCGGTTTCCTAAGCAGAGTTGAACTAGATATGGCCCGTTTGTGTAGGAAGCACAATACTTTTGTTCTGAGCAAGCTCACTGTTCTGGCCCTATAGGAAACACAGTAGAGTAGAAGAGTGCTCTTTTCTCCAAAGCAGAGTGTGTTTCTTGTAAGGCGAGCTAGCGTTTGTTTCCCAGTCCTAAATGGAGTTGAACCACATGCAGTTTCTGGTCCTACGAGCAAGGGATGTTTTCTGGTAAGGAAAGTCACTATTGTGCTCCCTTTGCCATAAACAGTGCAAATAGCACTCACGTCTGTTCCCAGCAAGTACAGTGTATTGGACTGAAGAAGAGCTACTGTTCTTCTCAGTTTCCTAAGCTGAGTTGAACTAGATATGGCCCGTGTGTGTAGGAAGCACAGTTCTTTTGTTCTGAGCAAGCTCACTGTTCTGGCCCTATAGGAAACACAGAAGAGTAGAAGAGTGCTCTTTTCTCAGAAGCAGAGTTTGTTTCTTGTAAGGTGAGCTAGCGTTTGTTTGCCAGTCCTAAATGGAGATGGATCACATGCAGTTTCTGGTCCTACGAACAAGAGTTCTTTTCTGGTATGAAGAGTCACTATTGTGCTACCATTGCCATACACTGTGCAAATACCACTCGCGTCTGTTCCCAGCAAGTACAGTGTATTGGACAGAAGAGGAGCTACTGTTCTTGTCAGTTTCCTAAGCAGAGTTGAACTAGATATGGCCCGTGTGTGTGAAGCACAAATCTTTTGTTCTGAGCAAGGTCACTGTTCTGGCCCTACAGGAAACACAGAAGAGTAGAAGAGTGCTCTTTTCTCAAAAGCAGAGTGTGTTTCTTGTAAGGAGAGCTAGCGTTTGTTTCCCAGGCCTAAATGGAATTCAATCACATGCAGTTTCTGGTCCTACGAGCAAGAGTTGTTTTCTGGTAAGAAGAGTCACTACTGCGCTCCCATTGCCACACACAGTGCAAATAGCACTCGTGTCTGCTCGCAAGAAGTACAGTGTATTGGACTGAAGAGGAGCTACTGTTCTGGTCAGTTTCCTAAGCAGAGTTGAACTAGATATAGCCCATGTGTGTAGGAAGCACAGTTCTTTTGTTCTGAGCAAGCTCACTGTTCTGGCCCTATAGGAAACACAGTAGAGTAGAAGAATGCTCTTTTCTCAAAAGCAGAGCGTGTTTCTTGTAAGGAGAGCTAGCGTTTGTTTCCCAGTCCTAAATGGAGTTGAATCACATGCAGTTTTTGGTCCTAAGAGCAATGGATGTTTTCTGGTAAGGAAAGTCACTATTGTGCTCTCCTTGCCATACACTGTTCAAATAGCACTCGCGTCTGTTCCCAGCAACTACAGTGTATTGGACTGAAGAGGAGCTACTGTTCTTCTCAGTTTCCTAAGCAGAGTTGAAGTAGATATGTCCCGTGTGTGTGAAGCACAGTTCTTTTGTTCTGAGCAAGTTCACTTTAAGGACACCATAGTAAACACAGTAGTGTGGAAGAGTGCTCTTTTCTCAAAAGCAGAGTGTGTTTCTTGTAAGGTGAGCTACCGTTTGTTTCCCAGTCCTAAATGGAGTTGAATCACATGCAGTTTTTGGTCCTACGTGCACGGGATTTTTTCTTGTAAGGAAAGTCACTGTTGCGCTCCCTTTGCCATACACAGTTCAAATAGCCCTCGCGTCTTTTCCCAGCAATTACAGTGTATTGGACTGAAGAGGAGCTAATGTTATTCTCAGTTTCCTAAGAGAGTTGAACTAGATATGGCCCGTGTGTGTAGGAAGCACAGTTCTTTTGTCCTGAGCAAGCTCACTGTTCGGACCCCATAGGAAACACAGTAGAATAGAAGAGTGCTCTTTTCTCCAAAGCAGAGTGTGTTTCTTGGAAGGCGAGCTAGCGTTTGTTTCCCAGTCCTAAATGGAGTTGAATCACATGCAGTTTCTGGTCCTACGAGCAAGGGATGTTTTCTGGTAAGGAAAGTCACTATTGCGCTTCCTATGCCATACACAGTTCAAATAGCACTCGCGTCTTTTCCCAGCAAGTACAGTGTATTGGACTGAAGAGGAGCTACTGTTCTTCTCAGTTTCCTAAGCAGAGTTGAACTAGATATGGCCTGTGTGTGTAGGAAGCACAGTTCTTTAGTTCTGAGCAAGCTCACTCTTCTGGCCTATAGAAAACACAGTAGAGTAGAAGAGTGCTCTTTTCTCAAAAGCAGAGTGTGTTTCTTGTAAGGCGAGCTAGCGTATGTTTCCCAGTCCTAAATGGAGTTGAATCACATGCAGTTTCTGTCCTACGAGCAAGAGATGTTTTCTGGAAAGGAAAGTCACTATTGTACTCCCTTTGCCATACACAGTTCAAATAGCACTCTCGTCTGTTCCCAGCAAGTACAGTGTATTGGACTGAAGAGGAGCTACTGTTCTTGTCAGTTCCCTAAGCAGAGTTGAACTAGGTATGGCCTGTGTGTGTAGGAAGCAAAGTTCTTTTGTTCTGAGCAAGCTCACTGTTCTGGCCCTATAGAAAACACAATAGAGTAGAAGAGTGCTCTTTTCTCAAAAGCAGAGTGTGTTTCTTCTAAGGCGAGCTAGCGTTTGTTTCCCAGTCCTAAATGGAGTTGAATCACATGCAGTTTTTGGTCCTACGAGCAAGAATTGTTTTCTGGTAAGAAGAGTCACTATTGCACTCCCATTGCCATACACAGGGCAAATAGCACTCGCGTCTGTTCCCAGCAAGAACAGTGTATTAGACTGAAGAGGAGCTACTGTTCTTGTCAGTTCCCTAAGAAAAGTTGAACTAGATAGGGCCCGTGTGTGTAGAAAGCACAGTTATTTTGTTCTGAGCAAGCTCACTCTTGTGGCCGTATAGGAAACACAGTAGAGTAGAAGAGTGCTCTTTTCTCAAAAGCAGAGTGTGTTTCTTGTAAGGCGAGCTAGCGTTTGGTTCCCAGTCCAAAATGGAGTTGAATCACATGCAGTTTCTGGTCCTATGAGCAAGAGTTTTTTTTCTGGTAAGAAGAGTCACTGTTGTGCTACCATTGCCATACACAGTGCAAATAGCACTCGTGTCTGTTCCCATAAGTACAGTGTATTGGACAGAAGAGGAGCTACTGTTCTTGTCAGTTTCTTAAGCAGAATTGAAGTAGATATGTCCCCTGTGTGTGAAGCACAGTTCTTTTGTTCTGAGCAAGCTCACTTTTCGGATCCCATAGGAAACACAGTAGAGTAGAAGAGTCCTCTTTTCTCAAAAGCAGAGTGTGTTTCTTGTAAGGCTAGCTAGTGTTTGTTTCCCAGTCAGAAACGGAATTGAATCCCATGCAGTTTTTGCTCCTACGAGCAAGTGTTGTTTTCTGGTAAGAAGAGTCACTATTGCGCTCCCATTGCCATACACACTGCAAATAGCACTCGCATCTGCTCCCAGCAAGTACAGTATATTGGACTGAAGAGGAGCTACTGTTCTTGTCAGTTTCCTAAGCAGAGTGGAACTAGATATAGCACGTGTGTGTAGGAAGCACAGTTCTTTTGTTCTGAGCAAGCTCACTGTTCTTGCCCTATAGGAAACACAGTAGAGTAGAAGAGTGCTCTTTTCTCAAAAGCAGAGTGTGTTTCTTGTAAGGCGAGCTAGCGTTTGTTTCCCAGTCCTAAATGGAGTTGAATCATGTGCAGTTTCTGTCCTAAGAGCAAGATTTGTTTTCTGGAAAGGAATTCACTATTGTGCTCCCTTTGCCATACACAGTTCAAATAGCTCTCGCGTCTGTTCCCCGCAACGACAGTCTATTGGACTGAAGAATTTCTACTGTTCTTGCCAGTTTCCTAAGCAGAATTGAACAAGATATGGTTCGTGTGTGTAGGAAGCACAGTTCTTTTGTTCTGAGCAAGCTCACATTTCGAACCCCATAGGAAAAACAGTAGAGTAGAAGAATGCATTTTTTCAAAGGCAGAGTGTGTTTCTTGTAAGGCGAGCTAGCGTTTGTTTCGCAGTCCTAAATGGAGTTGAATCACATGCAGTTTCCGTTCCTACAAGCAAGAGTTGTTTTCTGGTAAGGAAAGTCACTATTGTGCTCCCTTTGCCATACACAGTGCAAATAGCACTCGCGTCTGTTCCCAGCAAGTACAGTGTATTGGACTGAAGAGGAGCTACTGTTCTTGTCAGTTTCCTAAGCAGAATTGAACTAGATATGGCCCAGATGTATAGGAAGCACAGTTCTTTTGTTCTGAGCAAGCTCACTGTTTGGACCCCATAGGAAACACAGTAGAGTAGAAGAGTGCTGTTTTCTCAAAAGCAGAGTGTGTTTCTTGTAAGGCGAGCTAGCGTTTGTTTCCCAGTCGTAAATGGAGTTGAATCACATGCAGTTTCTGGTCCTACGAGCAAGAGTTGATTTCTGGTAAGAAGAGTCACTATTGCGCTCCCATTGTCACACACAGGGCAAATAGCACTGGCGTCTGTTCCCAGCATGTACAGTCTATAGGACTGAAGAGGTTCTACTGTTCTTGTCATTTTCCTAAGCAGAATTGAACAAGATATGGCCCGTGTGTGTAGGAAGCACAGTTCTTTTGTTCTGAGCAAGCTCATATTTCGAACCCCATAAGAAACACAGTAGAGTAGAAGAGTGCATTTTTCTCAAAGGCCAAGTGTGTTTCTTGTAAGGCGAGCTAGCATTTGTTTCCCAGTCCTAAATGGAGTTGAAATACAAATGAAGTTTCTGGTCCTACCAGCAAGAGTTGTTTTCTGGTAAGAAGAGTCACTATTGCGCTCCCTTTGCCATACACAGTGCATATAGCCCTCGCGTCTGTTCCCAGCAAGTGCAGTGTATTGGACTGAAGAGGAGCTACTGTTCGTGTCAGTTTCCTAATGAGAGTTGAACTAGATATGGCCCATGTGTGTAGGAAGCACAGTTCTTTTGTACTCAGCAAGCTCAATCTTCTGGCCCTATAGGAAACACAGTAGAGTAGAAGAGTGCTCTTTGCTCAAAAGCAGAGTGTGTTTCTTCTAAGGCAAACTAGCGTTTGTTTCCCAGTCCTAAATGGAGTTGAATCACATGCAGTTTCTGTCCTACGAGCAAGAGATGTTTTCTGGAAAGGAAAGTCACTATTGTGCTCCCTTTGCCATACACAGTTCAAATAGCACTCGCGTCTGTTCCCAGCAATTACAGTGTATTGGACTGAAGAGGAGCTACTGTTCTTGTCAGTTCCCTAAGCAGAGTTGAACTAGGTATGGCCCGTGTGTGTAGGAAGCAAAGTTCTTTTGTTCTGAGCAAGCTCACTGTTCTGGCCCTATAGGAAACACAATAGAGTAGAAGAGTGCTCTTTTCTCAAAAGCAGATTGTATTTTTTCTAAGGCGAGCTAGCGTTTGTTTCCCAGTCCTAAATGGAGTTGAATCACATGCAGTTTTTGGTCCTACGAGCAAGAGTTGTTTTCTGGTAAGAGGAGTCAATATTTCGCTCCCATTGCCAAACACAGTGCAAAATGGACTCGCGTTTGTTCCCAGCATGTACAGTGTATTGCACTGAAGAGGATCTACTGTTCTTGTCAGTTACCTAAGCAGAGTTGAACTAGATATGGCCCGTGTGTGTAGGAAGCACAGTTCTTTTGTTCTGAGCAAGCTCACTGTTCGGACCCCATAGGAAACACAGTAGAATAGAAGAGTACTCTTTTCTCAAAAGCAGAGTGTGTTTCTTGTAAGGCGAGCTAGCGTTTGTTTCCCAGTCCAAAATGGAGTTGAATCACATGCAGTTTCTGGTCCTACGAGCAAGGGATGTTTTCTGGTAAGGAAAGTCACTATTATGCTCCCTTTGCCATAAACAGTGCAAATAGCAGTCACGTCTGTTCCCAGCAAGTACAGTGTATTGGACTGAAGAGGAGCTACTTTTGTTGTCAGTTTCCTAAGCAGAGTTGAACTAGATATGGCCCGTGTGTGTAGGAAGCACAGTTCTTTTGTTCTGAACAAGCTCACTGTTCTGGCCCTATAGAAAACACAGAAGAGTAGAAGAGTGCTCTTTTCTCAGAAGCAGAGATTGTTTCTTGTAAGGCGAGCTAGCGTTTGTTTCCCAGTCCTAAATGTAGTTGAATTTCATGCAGTTTCTTGTCCTATGAGCAAGAGTTGTTTTCTGGTAAGAAGAGTCACGATTGCGCTCCCATTGCCATACACAGTGCAAACAACACTCGCTACTGTTCTTTGAAAGTACAGTGTATTGGACAGAAGAGGAGCTACTGTTCTTGTCAGGTTCCTAAGCAGAGTTGAACTAGATATGGCCCGTGTGTGTAGGAAGCACAGTTCTTTTGTTCTGAGCAAGCTCACTGTTTGGACCCCATAGGAAACACAGTAGAGTAGAAGAGTGCTATTTTCTCAAAAGCAGAGTGTGTTTCTTGTAAGGCTAGCTAGCGTTTGTTTCCCTGTCAGAAACAGATTTGAATCTCATGCTGTTTCTGTTCCTACGAGCAAGAGTTGTTTTCTGGTAAGAGGAGTCACTATTTCGCTCCCATTGCCATACAAAGTGCAAATAGGACTCGTGTCTGCGACCTGCAAGTACAGTGTATTGGACTGAAGAGGAGGTACTGTTCTTGTCGGTTTCCTAAGCAGAGTTGAACTAGATATGGCCCGTTTGTGTAGGAAGCACAATACTTTTGTTCTGAGCAAGCTCACTGTTCTGGCCCTATAGGAAACACAGTAGAGTAGAAGAGTGTTCTTTTCTCCAAAGCAGAGTGTGTTTCTTGTAAGGCGAGCTAGCGTTTGTTTCCCAGTCCTAAATGGAGTTGAACCACATGCAGTTTCTGGTCCTATGAGCAAGGGATGTTTTCTGGTAAGGAAAGTCACTATTGTGCTCCCTTTGCCATAAACAGTGCAAATAGCACTCACGTCTGTTCCCAGCAAGTACAGTGTATTGGACTGAAGAAGAGCTACTGTTCTTCTCAGCTTCCTAAGCTGAGTTGAACTAGATATGGCCCGTGTGTGTAGGAAGCACAGTTCTTTTGTTCTGAGCAAGCTCACTGTTCTGGCCCTATAGGAAACACAGAAGAGTAGAAGAGTGCTCTTTTCTCAGAAGCAGAGTTTGTTTCTTGTAAGGTGAGCTAGCGTTTGTTTGCCAGTCCTAAATGGAGATGGATCACATGCAGTTTCTGGTCCTACGAACAAGAGTTGTTTTCTGGTAAGAAGAGTCACTATTGTGCTACCATTGCCATACACTGTGCAAATACCACTCGCGTCTGTTCCCAGCAAGTACAGTGTATTGGACAGAAGAGGAGCTACTGTTCTTGTCAGTTTCCTAAGCAGAGTTGAACTAGATATGGCCCGTGTGTGTGAAGCACAAATCTTTTGTTCTGAGCAAGCTCACTGTTCTGGCCCTACAGGAAACACAGAAGAGTAGAAGAGTGCTCTTTTCTCAAAAGCAGAGTGTGTTTCTTGTAAGGAGAGCTAGCGTTTGTTTCCCAGGCCTAAATGGAATTCAATCACATGCAGTTTCTGGTCCTACGAGCAAGAGTTGTTTTCTGGTAAGAAGAGTCACTATTGCGCTCCCATTGCCACACACAGTGCAAATAGCACTCGTGTCTGCTCGCAAGAAGTACAGTGTATTGGACTGAAGAGGAGCTACTGTTCTGGTCAGTTTCCTAAGCAGAGTTGAACTAGATATAGCCCATGTGTGTAGGAAGCACAGTTCTTTTGTTCTGAGCAAGCTCACTGTTCTGGCCCTATAGGAAACACAGTAGAGTAGAAGAATGCTCTTTTCTCAAAAGCAGAGCGTGTTTCTTGTAAGGAGAGCTAGTGTTTGTTTCCCAGTCCTAAATGGAGTTGAATCACATGCAGTTTTTGGTCCTAAGAGCAATGGATGTTTTCTGGTAAGGAAAGTCACTATTGTGCTCTCCTTGCCATACACTGTTCAAATAGCACTCGCGTCTGTTCCCAGCAACTACAGTGTATTTGACTGAAGAGGAGCTACTGTTCTTCTCAGTTTCCTAAGCAGAGTTGAAGTAGATATGTCCTGTGTGTGTGAAGCACAGTTCTTTTGTTCTGAGCAAGTTCACTTTAAGGACACCATAGTAAACACAGTAGTGTGGAAGAGTGCTCTTTTCTCAAAAGCAGAGTGTGTTTCTTGTAAGGTGAGCTACCGTTTGTTTCCCAGTCCTAAATGGAGTTGAATCACATGCAGTTTTTGGTCCTACGAGCACGGGATTTTTTCTTGTAAGGAAAGTCACTGTTGCGCTCCCTTTGCCATACACAGTTCAAATAGCCCTCGCGTCTTTTCCCAGCAATTACAGTGTATTGGACTGAAGAGGAGCTAATGTTATTCTCAGTTTCCTAAGCAGAGTTGAACTAGATATGGCCTGTGTGTGTAGGAAGCACAGTTCTTTAGTTCTGAGCAAGCTCACTCTTCTGGCCTATAGAAAACACAGTAGAGTAGAAGAGTGCTCTTTTCTCAAAAGCAGAGTGTGTTTCTTGTAAGGCGAGCTAGCGTATGTTTCCCAGTCCTAAATGGAGTTGAATCACATGCAGTTTCTGTCCTACGAGCAAGAGATGTTTTCTGGAAAGGAAAGTCACTATTGTACTCCCTTTGCCATACACAGTTCAAATAGCACTCTCGTCTGTTCCCAGCAAGTACAGTGTATTGGACTGAAGAGGAGCTACTGTTCTTGTCAGTTCCCTAAGCAGAGTTGAACTAGGTATGGCCTGTGTGTGTAGGAAGCAAAGTTCTTTTGTTCTGAGCAAGCTCACTGTTCTGGCCCTATAGAAAACACAATAGAGTAGAAGAGTGCTCTTTTCTCAAAAGCAGAGTGTGTTTCTTCTAAGGCGAGCTAGCGTTTGTTTCCCAGTCCTAAATGGAGTTGAATCACATGCAGTTTTTGGTCCTACGAGCAAGAATTGTTTTCTGGTAAGAAGAGTCACTATTGCACTCCCATTGCCATACACAGGGCAAATAGCACTCGCGTCTGTTCCCAGCAAGAACAGTGTATTAGACTGAAGAGGAGCTACTGTTCTTGTCAGTTCCCTAAGAAGAGTTGAACTAGATAGGGCCCGTGTGTGTAGAAAGCACAGTTATTTTGTTCTGAGCAAGCTCACTCTTGTGGCCGTATAGGAAACACAGTAGAGTAGAAGAGTGCTCTTTTCTCAAAAGCAGAGTGTGTTTCTTGTAAGGCGAGCTAGCGTTTGGTTCCCAGTCCAAAATGGAGTTGAATCACATGCAGTTTCTGGTCCTATGAGCAAGAGTTTTTTTTCTGGTAAGAAGAGTCACTGTTGTGCTACCATTGCCATACACAGTGCAAATAGCACTCGTGTCTGTTCCCATAAGTACAGTGTATTGGACAGAAGAGGAGCTACTGTTCTTGTCAGTTTCTTAAGCAGAATTGAAGTAGATATGTCCCCTGTGTGTGAAGCACAGTTCTTTTGTTCTGAGCAAGCTCACTTTTCGGATCCCATAGGAAACACAGTAGAGTAGAAGAGTCCTCTTTTCTCAAAAGCAGAGTGTGTTTCTTGTAAGGCTAGCTAGTGTTTGTTTCCCAGTCAGAAACGGAATTGAATCCCATGCAGTTTTTGCTCCTACGAGCAAGTGTTGTTTTCTGGTAAGAAGAGTCACTATTGCGCTCCCATTGCCATACACACTGCAAATAGCACTCGCATCTGCTCCCAGCAAGTACAGTATATTGGCCTGAAGAGGAGCTACTGTTCTTGTCAGTTTCCTAAGCAGAGTGGAACTAGATATAGCACGTGTGTGTAGGAAGCACAGTTCTTTTGTTCTGAGCAAGCTCACTGTTCTTGCCCTATAGGAAACACAGTAGAGTAGAAGAGTGCTCTTTTCTCCAAAGCAGAGTGTGTTTCTTGTAAGGCGAGCTAGCGTTTGTTTCCCAGTCCTAAATGGAGTTGAATCATGTGCAGTTTCTGTCCTAAGAGCAAGATTTGTTTTCTGGAAAGGAATTCACTATTGTGCTCCCTTTGCCATACACAGTTCAAATAGCTCTCGCGTCTGTTCCCCGCAACGACAGTCTATTGGACTGAAGAGTTTCTACTGTTCTTGCCAGTTTCCTAAGCAGAATTGAACAAGATATGGTTCGTGTGTGTAGGAAGCACAGTTCTTTTGTTCTGAGCAAGCTCACATTTCGAACCCCATAGGAAAAACAGTAGAGTAGAAGAATGCATTTTTTTCAAAGGCAGAGTGTGTTTCTTGTAAGGCGAGCTAGTGTTTGTTTCGCAGTCCTAAATGGAGTTGAATCACATGCAGTTTCCGTTCCTACAAGCAAGAGTTGTTTTCTGGTAAGGAAAGTCACTATTGTGCTCCCTTTGCCATACACAGTGCAAATAGCACTCGCGTCTGTTCCCAGCAAGTACAGTGTATTGGACTGAAGAGGAGCTACTGTTCTTGTCAGTTTCCTAAGCAGAATTGAACTAGATATGGCCCAGATGTATAGGAAGCACAGTTCTTTTGTTCTGAGCAAGCTCACTGTTTGGACCCCATAGGAAACACAGTAGAGTAGAAGAGTGCTGTTTTCTCAAAAGCAGAGTGTGTTTCTTGTAAGGCGAGCTAGCGTTTGTTTCCCAGTCGTAAATGGAGTTGAATCACATGCAGTTTCTGATCCTACGAGCAAGAGTTGATTTCTGGTAAGAAGAGTCACTATTGCGCTCCCATTGTCACACACAGGGCAAATAGCACTGGCGTCTGTTCCCAGCATGTACAGTCTATAGGACTGAAGAGGTTCTACTGTTCTTGTCATTTTCCTAAGCAGAATTGAACAAGATATGGCCCGTGTGTGTAGGAAGCACAGTTCTTTTGTTCTGAGCAAGCTCATATTTCGAACCCCATAAGAAACACAGTAGAGTAGAAGAGTGCATTTTTCTCAAAGGCCAAGTGTGTTTCTTGTAAGGCGAGCTAGCATTTGTTTCCCAGTCCTAAATGGAGTTGAAATACAAATGAAGTTTCTGGTCCTACCAGCAAGAGTTGTTTTCTGGTAAGAAGAGTCACTATTGTGCTCCCTTTGCCATACACAGTGCATATAGCCCTCGCGTCTGTTCCCAGCAAGTGCAGTGTATTGGACTGAAGAGGAGCTACTGTTCGTGTCAGTTTCCTAATGAGAGTTGAACTAGATATGGCCCATGTGTGTAGGAAGCACAGTTCTTTTGTACTCAGCAAGCTCAATCTTCTGGCCCTATAGGAAACACAGTAGAGTAGAAGAGTGCTCTTTGCTCAAAAGCAGACTGTGTTTTTCGTAAGGCGAGCTAGCGTTTGTTTCGCTGTCCTAAATGGAGTTGAATCACATGCAGTTTCCGTTCCTACGAGCAAGAGTTGTTTTCTGGTAAGGAAAGGCACTATTGCGCTCCCATTGCCATACACAGTGCAAATAGCTCTCGCGTCTGTTCCCAGCAAGTACAGTGTATTGGACTGAAGAGGAGCTACTGTTCTTGTCAGTATCCTAAGCAGAATTGAACTAGATATGGCCCGTGTGTGTAGGAAGCACAGTTCTTTTGTTCTGAGCAAGCTCACTGTTTGGACCCCATAGGAAACACAGTAGAGTAGAAGAGTGCTCTTTTCTCAAAAGCAGAGTGTGTTTCTTGTAAGGCTAGCTAGCGTTTGTTTCCCTGTCAGAAACAGATTTGAATCTCATGCTGTTTCTGGTCCTACGAGCAAGAGTTGTTTTCTGGTAGGAGGAGTCAATATTTCGCTCCCATTGCCATACAAAGTGCAAATAGGACTCGTGTCTGCGACCTGCAAGTACAGTGTATTGGACTGAAGAGGAGGTACTGTTCTTGTCGGTTTCCTAAGCAGAGTTGAACTAGATATGGCCCGTTTGTGTAGGAAGCACAATACTTTTGTTCTGAGCAAGATCACTGTTCTGGCCCTATAGGAAAAACAGTAGAGTAGAAGAGTGCTCTTTTCCCCAAAGCAGAGTGTGTTTCTTGTAAGGCGAGCTAGCGTTTGTTTCCCAGTCCTAAATGGAGTTGAACCACATGCAGTTTCTGGTCCTACGAGCAAGGGATGTTTTCTGGTAAGGAAAGTCACTATTGTGCTCCCTTTACCATAAACAGTGCAAATAGCACTCACGTCTGTTCCCAGCAAGTACAGTGTATTGGACTGAAGAAGAGCTACTGTTCTTGCCAGTTTCCTAAGCTGAGTTGAACTAGATATGGCCCGTGTGTGTAGGAAGCACAGTTCTTTTGTTCTGAGCAAGCTCACTGTTCTGGCCCTATAGGAAACACAGAAGAGTAGAAGAGTGCTCTTTTCTCAGAAGCAGAGTTTGTTTCTTGTAAGGTGAGCTAGCGTTTGTTTGCCAGTCCTAAATGGAGATGGATCACATGCAGTTTCTGGTCCTACGAACAAGAGTTGTTTTCTGGTAAGAAGAGTCACTATTGCGCTCCCATTGCCACACACAGTGCAAATAGCACTCGTATCTGCTCCCAACAAGTACAGTGTATTGGACTGAAGAGGAGCTACTGTTCTTCTCAGTTTCCTAAGCAGAGTTGAACTAGATATGGCCTGTGTGTGTAGGAAGCACAGTTCTTTGGTTCTGAGCAAGCTCACTCTTCTGGCCTATAGAAAACACAGTAGAGTAGAAGAGTGCTCTTTTCTCAAAAGCAGAGTGTGTTTCTTGTAAGGAGAGCTAGCGTTTGTTTCCCAGTCCTAAATGGAGTTGAATCACATGCAGTTTCTGGTCCTACGAGCAAGGGATGTTTTCTGGTAAGGAAAGTCACTATTGTGCTTCCTTTGCCATACACAGTTCAAATAGCACTCGCGTCTTTTCCCAGCAAGTACAGTGTATTGGACTGAAGAGGAGCTACTGTTCTTCTCAGTTTCCTAAGCAGAGTTGAACTAGATATGGCCTGTGTGTATAGGAAGCACAGTTCTTTGGTTCTGAGCAAGCTCACTCTTCTGGCCTATTAAAAACACAGTAGAGTAGAAGAGTGCTCTTTTCCCAAAAGCAGAGTCTGTTTCTTGTAAGGCGAGCTAGCGTTTGTTTCCCAGTCCTAAATGGAGTTGAATCCCATGCAGTTTCTGTCCTACGAGCAAGGGATGTTTTCTGGAAAGGAAAGTCACTATTGTGCTCCCTTTGCCATACACAGTTCAAATAGCACTCTCGTCTGTTCCCAGCAAATACAGTGTATTGGACTGAAGTGGAGCTACTGTTCTTGTCAGTTCCCTAAGCAGAGTTGAACTAGGTATGGCCCGTGTGTGTAGGAAGCAAATTTCTTTTGTTCTGAGCAAGCTCACTGTTCTGGCCCTATAGAAAACACAATAGAGTAGAAGAGTGCTCTTTTCTCAAAAGCAGAGTGTGTTTCTTGTAAGGCGAGCTAGCGTTTGTTTCCCAGTCCTAAATGGAGTTGAATCATGTGCAGTTTCTGTCCTAAGAGCAAGAGTTGTTTTCTGGAAAGGAATTCACTATTGTGCTCCCTTTGCCATACACAGTTCAAATAGCCCTCGCGTCTGTTCCCCGCATGTACAGTCTATTGGACTGAAGAGTTTCTACTGTTCTTGCCAGTTTCCTAAGCAGAATTGAACAAGATATGGTTCGTGTGTGTAGGAAGCACAGTTCTTTTGTTCTGAGCAAGCTCACATTTCGAACCCCATAGGAAAAACAGTAGAGTAGAAGAATGCATTTTTTTCAAAGGCAGAGTGTGTTTCTTGTAAGGCGAGCTAGCGTTTGTTTCCCAGTCCTAAATGGAGTTGAATCACATGCAGTTTCTGGTCCTACGAGCAAGAGTTGATTTCTGGTAAGAAGAGTCACTATTGCGCTCCCATTGTCACACACAGTGCAAATAGCACTGGCGTCTGTTCCCAGCATGTACAGTCTATAGGACTGAAGAGGTTCTACTGTTCTTGTCATTTTCCTAAGCAGAATTGAACAAGATATGGCCCGTGTGTGTAGGAAGCACAGTTCTTTTGTTCTGAGCAAGCTCACATTTCGAACCCCATAAGAAACACAGTAGAGTAGAAGAGTGCATTTTTCTCAAAGGCCAAGTGTGTTTCTTGTAAGGCGAGCTAGCATTTGTTTCCCAGTCCTAAATGGAGTTGAAATACAAATGAAGTTTCTGGTCCTACCAGCAAGAGTTGTTTTCTGGTAAGAAGAGTCACTATTGTGCTCCCTTTGCCATACACAGTGCATATAGCCCTCGCGTCTGTTCCCAGCAAGTGCAGTGTATTGGACTGAAGAGGAGCTACTGTTCTTGTCAGTTTCCTAAGGAGAGTTGAACTACATATGGCCCATGTGTGTAGGAAGCACAGTTCTTTTGTACTCAGCAAGCTCACTGTTCTGGCCCTATAGGAAACACAGTAGAGTAGAAGAGTGCTCTTTGCTCAAAAGCAGACCGTGTTTTTTGTAAGGCGAGCTAGCGTTTGTTTCGCTGTCCTAAATGGAGTTGAATCACATGCAGTTTCCGTTCCTACGAGCAAGAGTTGTTTTCTGGTAAGGAAAGGCACTATTGCGCTCCCATTGCCATACACAGTGCAAATAGCTCTCGCGTCTGTTCCCAGCAAGTACAGTGTATTGGACTGAAGAGGAGCTACTGTTCTTGTCAGTATCCTAAGCAGAATTGAACTAGATATGGCCCGTGTGTGTAGGAAGCACAGTTCTTTTGTTCTGAGCAAGCTCACTGTTTGGACCCCATAGGAAACACAGTAGAGTAGAAGAGTGCTCTTTTCTCAAAAGCAGAGTGTGTTTCTTGTAAGGCTAGCTAGCGTTTGTTTCCCTGTCAGAAACAGATTTGAATCTCATGCTGTTTCTGGTCCTACGAGCAAGAGTTGTTTTCTGGTAAGAGGAGTCAATATTTCGCTCCCATTGCCATACAAAGTGCAAATAGGACTCGTGTCTGCGACCTGCAAGTACAGTGTATTGGACTGAAGAGGAGGTACTGTTCTTGTCGGTTTCCTAAGCAGAGTTGAACTAGATATGGCCCGTTTGTGTAGGAAGCACAATACTTTTGTTCTGAGCAAGCTCACTGTTCTGGCCCTATAGGAAACACAGAAGAGTAGAAGAGTGCTCTTTTCTCAGAAGCAGAGTTTGTTTCTTGTAAGGTGAGCTAGCGTTTGTTTGCCAGTCCTAAATGGAGATGGATCACATGCAGTTTCTGGTCCTACGAACAAGAGTTGTTTTCTGGTAAGAAGAGTCACTATTGTGCTACCATTGCCATACACTGTGCAAATAGCACTCGCGTCTGTTCCCAGAAAGTACAGTGTATTGGACAGAAGAGGAGCTACTGTTCTTGTCAGTTTCCTAAGCAGAGTTGAACTAGATATGGCCCGTGTGTGTAAAGCACAAATCTTTTGTTCTGAGCAAGCTCACTGTTCTGGCCCTACAGGAAACACAGTAGAGTAGAAGAGTGCTCTTTAATCAAAAGCAGAGTGTGTTTCTTGTAAGGAGAGCTAGCGTTTGTTTCCCAGGCCTAAATGGAATTCAATCACATGGAGTTTCTGGTCCTATGAGCAAGAGTTGTTTTCTGGTAAGAAGAGTCACTATTGCGCTCCCATTGCCACACACAGTGCAAATAGCACTCGTGTCTGCTCCCAACAAGTACAGTGTATTGGACTGAAGAGGAGCTACTGTTCTTCTCAGTTTCCTAAGCAGAGTTGAACTAGATATGGCCTGTGTGTGTAGGAAGCACAGTTCTTTGGTTCTGAGCAAGCTCACTCTTCTGGCCTATAGAAAACACAGTAGAGTAGAAGAGTGCTCTTTTCTCAAAAGCAGAGTGTGTTTCTTGTAAGGAGAGCTAGCGTTTGTTTCCCAGTCCTAAATGGAGTTGAATCACATGCAGTTTCTGGTCCTACGAGCAAGAGTTGATTTCTGGTAAGAAGAGTCACTATTGCGCTCCCATTGTCACACACAGGGCAAATAGCACTGGCGTCTGTTCCCAGCATGTACAGTCTATAGGACTGAAGAGGTTCTACTGTTCTTGTCATTTTCTTAAGCAGAATTGAACAAGATATGGCCCGTGTGTGTAGGAAGCACAGTTCTTTTGTTCTGAGCAAGCTCACATTTCGAACCCCATAAGAAACACAGTAGAGTAGAAGAGTGCATTTTTCTCAAAGGCCAAGTGTGTTTCTTGTAAGGCGAGCTAGCATTTGTTTCCCAGTCCTAAATGGAGTTGAATCACATGCAGTTTTTGGTCCTACAAGCAAGGGATGTTTTCTTGTAAGGAAAGTCACTATTGTGCTCCCTTTCCCATAAACAGTGCAAATAGCACTCACGTCTGTTCCCAGCAAGTACAGTGTATTGGACTGAAGAGGAGCTACTGTTCTTGTCAGTTTCCTAAGCAGAGTTGAACTAGATATGGCCCGTGTGTGTAGGAAGCACAGTTCTTTTTTTCTGAGCAAGCTCACTGTTCTGGCCCTATAGACAACACAGAAGAGTAGAAGAGTGCTCTTTTCTCAGAAGCAGAGTTTGTTTCTTGTAAGGCGAGCTAGCGTTTGTTTCCCAGTCCTAAATGTAGTTGAATTTCATGCAGTTTCTTGTCCTATGAGCAAGAGTTGTTTTCTGGTAAGAAGAGTCACTATTGTGCTCCCATTGCCATACACAGTGCAAACAACATTCGCTACTGTTCTTTGCAAGTACAGTGTGTTGGACAGAAGAGGAGCTACTGTTCTTGTCCGTTTCCTAAGCAGAGTTGAACTAGATATGGCCCGTGTTTGTAGGAAGCACAGTCCTTTTGCTCTGAGCAAGCTCACTGTTCGGACCCCATAGGAAACACAGTAGAGTAGAAGAGTGCTCTTTTCTCAAAAGCAGAGTGTATTTCTTGTAAGGCTAGCTAGCGTTTGTTTCACAGTCCTAAATGGAGTTGAATCACATGTATTTCTGATCCTAGGAGCAAGAGTTGTTTTCTGGCAAGGAAAGACACTATTGTGCTCCCATTGCCATATATAGTGCAAATACCACTCGTGTCTGTCTCCAGCAAGTACAGTGTATTGGACTGAAGAATAGCTACTGTTCTTGTCAGTTTCCTAAGCAGAGTTGAACTAGATAATGCCCTTCTGTGTAGGAAGCACAGTTCTTTTGTTCTGAGCAAGCTGATTGTTCAGACCCCATAGGAAACACAGTAGAGTAGAAGAGTGCTCTTTTCTCAAAAGCAGAGTGTGTTTCTTGTAAAACGAGCTAGCGTTTGTTTTCCCGTCCTAAATGGAGTTGAATCACATGCATTTTCTGGTCCTACGAGGAAGAGTTGTTTTCTGGTAAGAAGAGTCACTATTGCGCTCCCATTGTCATATACAGGGCAAAAAGCACTGGCGTCTGTTCGCAGCATGTACACTGTATGGAACTGAAGAGGATCTACTGTTCTTGTCAGTTTCCTAAGCAGAGTTGAACTAGGTATGGCCGTGTGTGTAGGAAGCACAGTTCTTTTGTTCTGAGCAAGCTCACTGTTCTGGCCATATAGGAAACACAGTAGAGTAGAAGAGTGCTCTTTTCTCAAAAGCAGAGTGTGTTTCTTTTAAGGCGAGCTAGCATTTGTTTCCCAGTCCTAAATGTAGTTGAATCCCATGCAGTATTTCGTCCTATGAGCAAGAGTTGTTTTCTGGTAAGAAGAGTCACTATTGTGTTCCCATTGCCATACACAGTGCAAATAGCACTCGCGTCTGTTCCCAGCAAGTACACTGTATTGGAATGAAGAGGAGCTACTGTTCTTGTCAGTTTCCTAAGCAGAGTTGAACTAGATATGGCCCGTGTGTGTAGGAAGCACAGTTATTTTTTTCTGAGCAAGCTCACTGTTCGGAACCCATAGGAAACACATTAGAGTAGAAGAGTGCTCTTTTCTAAAAAGCAGAGTTTGTTTCTTGTAAAGCGAGCTAGCGTTTGTTTCCCAGTCATACATGGAGTTGAATCACATGCAGTTTTTGGTCCTACGAGCAAGAGATGTTTTCTGGTAAGAAGAGTCACTATTGTGCTCCCATTGTCATACAAAAGGCAAATAGCACTGTCGTCTGTTCCCAGCATGTACAGTGTATTGGACTGAAGAGGATCTACTGTTCTTGTCAGTTTCCTAAGCAGAATTGAACTAGATTTGACGGTTGTGTAGGAAGCACAGTTCTTTTTTTCTGAGCAAGCTCACTGTACTGGCCCTATAGACAACACAGAAGAGTAGAAGAGTGCTCTTTTCTCAGAAGCAGAGTTTGTTTCTTGTAAGGCGAGCTAGCGTTTGTTTCCCAGTCCTAAATGTAGTTGAATTTCATGCAGTTTCTTGTCCTATGAGCAAGAGTTGTTTTCTGGTAAGAAGAGTCACTATTGTGCTCCCATTGCCATACACAGTGCAAACAACATTCGCTACTGTTCTTTGCAAGTACAGTGTATTGGACAGAAGAGGAGCTACTGTTCTTGTCCGTTTCCTAAGCAGAGTTGAACTAGATATGGCCCGTGTTTGTAGGAAGCACAGTCCTTTTGCTCTGAGCAAGCTCACTGTTCGGACCCCATAGGAAACACAGTAGAGTAGAAGAGTGCTCTTTTCTCAAAAGCAGAGTGTATTTCTTGTAAGGCTAGCTAGCGTTTGTTTCACAGTCCTAAATGGAGTTGAATCACATGTATTTCTGATCCTAGGAGCAAGAGTTGTTTTCTGGCAAGGAAAGACACTATTGTGCTCCCATTGCCATATATAGTGCAAATACCACTCGTCTGTTCCCAGCAAGTACAGTGTATTGGACTGAAGAATAGCTACTGTTCTTGTCAGTTTCCTAAGCAGAGTTGAACTAGATATAGCCCGTCTGTGTAGGAAGCACAGTTCTTTTGTTCTGAGCAAGCTGACTGTTCAGACCCCATTGGAAACACAGTAGAGTAGAAGAGTGCTCTTTTCTCAAAAGCAGAGTTTGTTTCTTGTAAGGCGCGCTACCGTTTGTTTCCCAGTCCTAAATGTAGTTGAATCCCATGCAGTTTTTCGTCCTATGAGCAAGAGTTGTTTTCTGGTAAAAAGAGTCACTATTGCGCTACCATTGCCATACACACTGCAAATAGCACTCGCGTCTGTTCCCAGCAAGTAATGTGTATGGGACTGAAGAGGAGATACTGTTCTTGTCAGATTCCTAAGCAGAGTTGAACTAGATATGGCCCGTGTGTGTAGGAAGCACAATTCTTTTGTTTTGAGCAAGCTCACTGTTCTGGCCCTATAGGAAACACAGTAGAGTAGAAGAATGCTCTTTTCTCAAAAGCAGAGTGTGTTTCTTGTAAGGCAAGCTAGCATTTGTTTCCAGGTCCTAAATGTAGTTGAATCCCATGCAGTATTTCGTCCTATGAGCAAGAGTTGTTTTCTGGTAAGAAGAGTCACTATATTGTTCCCATTGCCATACACAGTGCAAATAGCACTCGCATCTGTTCCCATCAAGTACAGTGTATTGGAATGAAGAGGAGCTACTGTTCTTGTCAGTTTCCTAAGGAGAGTTGAACTAGATATGGCCCGTGTGTGTAGGAAGCACAGTTATTTTGTTCTGAGCATGCTCACTCTTCGGACCCCATAGGAAACACATTAGAGTAGAAGAGTGCTCTTTTCTAAAAAGCAGAGTTTGTTTCTTGTAAGGCGAGCTAGCGTTTGTTTCCCAGTCATACATGGACTTGAATCACATGCAGTTTCTAGTCCTACGAGCAAGAGTTGTTTTCTGGTAAGAAGAGTCACTATTGTGCTCCCATTGTCATATAAAGGGCAGATAGCACTGTCGTCTGTTCCCAGCATGTACAGTGTATTGGACTGAAGAGGATCTACTGTTCTTGTCAGTTTCCTAAGCAGAATTGAACTAGCTATGGCCGTGTGTGTAGGAAGCACAAGACTTTTGTTCTTAGCAAGCTCACTGTTCTGGCCCTATAGGAAACACATTAGACTAGAATACTGCTCTTTTCTCAAAAGCAGAGTGTGTTTCTTGTAAGGCGAGGTAGCGTTTGTTTCCCAGTCCTAAATGGAGTTGAATCCCATGCAGTTTCTGGTCCTACGAGCAAGAGTTTTTTTCTGGTATCAAGAGTCACTATTGTGCTCCCATTGTCATACACAGGGCAAATAGCACTGGCGTCTGCTCCCAGCATATACAGTGTATTGGACAGAAGAGGATCTACTGTTCTTGTCAGTTTCCTAAGCAGAATTGAACTAACTATGGCCGTGTGTGTAGGAAGCACAGTTCTTTTCTTCTGAGCAAGCTCACTGTTCGGACCCCAGAGGAAATACAGTAGAGTAGAAGAGTGCCCTTTTCTCAAAAGCAGAGTGTGTTTCTTGTAAGGCGAGCTAGCGTTTGTTTCTCAGTCCTAAATGGAGTTGAATCACATGCAGTTTCTGGTCCTACGAGCAAGAGTTGTTTTCTGGTAAGAAGAGTCACTAGTGAGCTCCCATTGTCATACACAGGGCATATAGCACTGGCATCTGTTCCCAGCATGTACAGTGTATTGGACTTAAGAGGATCTACTGTTCTTGTCAGCTTCCTAAGCAGAATTGATGTAGATATGGCCCGTGTGTGTAGGAAGCACAGTTCTTTTGTTCTGAGCAAGCTCACTGTTTTGGCCCTATAGGAAACAAAGTAGAGTAGAAGAGTGCTCTTTTCTCAAAAGCAGAGTGTGTTTCTTGTAAGGCGAGCTAGCTTTTGTTTCCCAGTCCTAAATGGAGTTGAATCACATGCAGTTTCTGGTCCTACGAGCAAGAGTTGTTTTCTAGTAAGAAGAGTCACTATTGCACTCCCTTTGTCATACACAGGGCAAATAGCACTCGCATCTGTTCCCAGGATATACAGTGTATTGGACTGAAGAGGATCTACTGTTCTTGTCAGTTTCCTTAGCAAAGTTGAACTAGATATGGCCCGTGTGTGCAGGAAGTACACTTCTTTTGTTCTGAGCAAGCTCACTCTTCTGGCCCTATAGGAACCACAGGAGAGTAGAAGAGTGCTCTTTTCTCAAAAGAAGAATGTGTTTCTTGTAAGGCGAGCTAGCGTTTTTTTCCCAGTCCTAAATTGAGTTCAATCACATGCAGTTTCTGGTCCTATGAGCTAGACTTGTTTTATGGTAAGAAGAGTCACTATTGTGCTCCCATTTTCATACACAGGGCAAATAGCACTGGCGTCTGTTCCCAGCATGTAAAGTGTATTGGACTGAAGAGGAGCTACTGTTCTTGTCAGTTTACTAAGCAGAGTTGAACTAGATATGGCCCGTGTGTGTAGGAAGCACAGTTCTTTTGTTCTGAGCAAGCTCACTGTTCTGGCCCTATAGGAAACACAGTAGAGTAGAAGAGTGCTCTTTTCTCCAAAGCAGAGTGTGTTTCTTCTAAGGCGAACTAGCGTTTGTTTTCCAGTCCTAAATGGAGTTGAATCACATGCTTTTTCTGGTCCTACGAGGAAGAGTTGTTTTCTGGTAAGAAGAGTCACTATTGCCCTCCCATTGTCATACACAGGGCAAATAGCATTGGCGTCTGTTCGCAGCATGTACACTGTATTGGACTGAAGAGGATCTACTGTTCTTGTCAGTTTCCTAAGCAGAGTTGAACTAGGTATGGCTGTGTGTGTAGGAAGCACAGTTCTTTTGTTCTGAGCAAGCTCACTGTTCTGGCCATATAGGAAACACATTAGAGTAGAAGAGTGCTCTTTTATCAAAGCAGAGTGTGTTTTTTGTAAGACGAGCTAACGTTTGTTTCCCAGTCCTAAATGGAGTTGAATCCCATGCAGTTTCTGGTCCTACGAGCAAGAGTTGTTTTCTGGTAAGAAGAGTCACTAGTGCGCTCCCATTGTCATATACAGGGCATATAGCAATGGCATCTGTTCCCAGCATGTACAGTGTAATAGACTTAAGAGGATCTACTCTTCTTGTCAGTTTCCTAAGCAGAATTGATCTAGATATGGCCCGTGTGTGTAGGAAGCACAGTTCTTTTGTTCTGAGCAAGCTCACTGTTCTGGCCATATAGGAAACACAGTAGAGTAGAAGAGTGCTCTTTTCTCAAAAGCAGAGTGTGTTTTTTTGTAAGGCGAGCTTGTGTTTGTTTCCCAGTCCTAAATGGAGTTGAATCACATGCAGTTTCTACTCCTACGAGCAAGAATTGTTTTCTGGAAAGGAAAGTCACTATTGTGCTCCCTTTGCCATAAACAGTGCAAATAGCACTCACATCTGTTCCCAGGAAGTACAGTGTATTGGACTGAAGATGATCTACTGCTCTTGTCAGTTTCCTAAGCAGAGTTGAACTAGATATGGCCCGTGTGTGTAGGAAGCACAGTTCTTTTGTTCTGAGCAAGCTCACTGTTCGGACCCCATAGGAAACACAGTAGAGTAGAAGAGTGCTATTTTCTCAAAAGCAGAGTGTGTTTCTTGTAAGGCTAGCTAGTGTTTGTTTCCCTGTCAGAAACAGATTTGAATCTCATGCCGTTTCTGGTTTTACGAGCAAGAGTTGTTTTCTGGTAAAAGGAGTCACTATTTCGCTCCCATTGCCATACACACTGCAAATAGGACTCGTGTCTGCGACCTGCAAGTACAGTGTATTGGACTGAAGAGGAGCTACTGCTCTTGTCAGTTTCCTAAGCAGAGTTGAACTAGATATGGCCCGTGTGTGTAGGAAGCACAGTTCTTTTGTTCTGAGCAAGCTCACTGTTCTGGCCCTATAGGAAAAACAGTAGAGTAGAAGAGTGCTCTTTTCTCAGAAGCAGAGTTTGTTTCTGGTAAGGCGAGCTAGCGTTTGTTTCGCAGTCCTAAATGGAGTTGAATCTCATGCAGTTTCTGGTCCTACGAGCAAGAGTTGTTTTCTGGTAAGAAGAGTCACTATTGTGCTCCCATTGCCATACACAGTGCAAATAGCACACGCGTCTGTTCCCAGCAAGTACAGTGTATTGGACTGAATAGGAGCTACTGTTCTTGTCAGTTTCCTATGCAGAGTTGAACTAGATATGGCCTGTGTGTGTAGGAAGCACAGTTATTTTGTTCTGAGCAAGCTCACTGTTCGGATCCCATAGGAAACACAGTAGAGAAGAAGAGAGCCCTTTTCTCAAAAGCAGAGTGTGTTTCTTGTAAGGCGAGCTAGCGTTTGTTTCCCAGTCTGAAATGGAGTTGAGTCACATGCAGTATTTGGTCCTACGAGCAAGAGTTGTTTTCTGGTACAAAGAGACACTATTGGGCTCCCATTGCTATACACAGTGCAATTAGCACTCGCGTCTGTTTCCAGCAAGTACAGTGTATTGGAATGAAGAGGAGCTACTGTTCTTGTCAGTTTCCTAAGCAGAGTTGAACTATACATGGCCCGTGTGTGTAGGATACACAGTTCTTTTGTTCTGAGCAAGCTCACTGTTTTGGCCCTATAGGAAACACATTAGACTAGAATACTGCTCTATTCTCAAAAGCAGAGTGTGTTTCTTGTAAGGCGAGCTAGCATTTGTTTCCCAGTCCTAAATGTAGTTGAATCCCATGCAGTATTTCATCCTATGAGCAAGAGTTGTTTTCTGGTAAGAAGAGTCACTATTGTGTTCCCATTGCCATACACAGTGCAAATAGCACTCGCGTCTGTTCCCAGCAAGTACAGTGTATTGGAATGAAGAGGAGCTACTGTTCTTGTCAGTTTCCTAAGCAGAGTTGAACTAGATATGGCTCGTGTGTGTAGGAAGCACAGTTATTTTGTTCTGAGCAAGCTCACTGTTCGGAACCCATAGGAAACACATTAGAGTAGAAGAGTGCTCTTTTCTAAAAAGCAGAGTTTGTTTCTTGTAAGGCGAGCTAGCGTTTGTTTCCCAGTCATACATGGAGTTGAATCACATGCAGTTTCTGGTCCTACGAGCAAGAGTTGTTTTCTGGTAAGAAGAGTCACTATTGTGCTCCCATTGTCATACAAAGGGCAAATAGCACTGTCATCTGTTCCCAGCATGTACAGTGTATTGGAATGAAGAGGATCTACTGATCTTGTTAGTTTCCTAAGAAGAATTGAACTAGATATGGCCGTGTGTGTAGGAAGCACAGTTCTTTTGTTCTGAGCAAGCTCACTGTTCTGGCCCTATAGGAAACACAGTAGAGTAGAAGAGTGCTCTTTTCTCAAAAGCAGAGTGTGTTTTTGTAAGGCGAGCTAGCGTTTGTTTTCCAGTCCTAAATGGAGTTGAATCACATGCAGTTGTTGGTCCCACGAGCAAGAGTTGTTTTCTGGAAAGGAAAGTCACTATTGTGCTCCCATTGCCATGCACAGTGCAAAGAGCACTCGCGTCTGATCCCAGTAAGTACAGTGTATTGTACTGAAGAGGAGCTACTGTTCTTGTCAGTTTCCTAAGCAGAGTTTAACTAGATATGGCCCGTGTGTGTAGGAAGCACAGTTTTTTGTTCTGAGCAAGCTCACTTTTCGGACCCCATAGGAAACACATTAGAGTAGAAGAGTGCTCTTTTCTAAAAAGCAGAGTGTGTTTCTTGTAAGGAGAGCTTGCGTTTGTTTCCCAGTCCTAAATGGAGTTGAATCACATGCAGTTTTTGGTCCTACGAGCAAGAGCTGTTTTCTGGTAAGAAGTGTCACTTTTGTGCTCCCATTGTCATACACAGTGCAAATAGCACTGGCGTCTGTTCCCAGCATGTACAGTGTATTGGACTGAAGGGGATCTACTGTTCTTGTCAGTTTCCTAAGCAGAGTTGAACTAGATATGGCCATGTGTGTAGGAAGCACAGTTTTTTTGTTCTAAGCAAGCTCACTGTTTTGGCCCTATAGGAAACACAGCAGAGTAGAAGAGTGTTCTTTTCTCAAAAGTAGAGTGTGTTTCTTGTAAGGCGAGCTAGCATTTGTTTTCCAGTCCTAAATGGAGTTGAATCACATGCAGTTGTTTGTCCCACGAGTATTAGTTGTTTTCTGGTAAGGAAAGGCACTATTGTGCTCCCATTGACATACACAGTGCAAATAGCACTCGCGTCTGTTCCCAGCAAGTACAGTGTATTGGACTGAAGAGGAGCTACTGTTCTTGTCAGTTTCCTAAGCAGAGTTGAACTAGATATGGCCCGTGTGTGTAGGAAGCACAGTTATTTTGTTCTGAACAAGCTCACTGTTCTGGCCATATAGGAAACACACAAGAGTAGAAGAGTGCTGTTTTCTCAAAGCAGAGTGTGTTTCTTGTAAGGTGAGCTAGCGTTTGTTTCCCAGTTATAAGTGGAGTTGAATTACATGCAGTTTCTTGTCCTATGAGCAAGAGTTGTTTTCTGGTAAGAAGAGTCACTATTGTGCTCCTATTGCCATACACAGTACAAAAAACACTCGCTACTGTTCTTTGCAAGTACAGTGTATTGGACAAAAGAGGAGCTACTGTTCTTGTCAGTTTCCTAAGCAGAGTTGAACTAGATATGGCCCGTGTGTGGAGGAAGCACAGTTCTTTTGTTCTGAGCAAGCTCACTGTTCGGACCCCATAGGAAACACAGTAGAGTAGAAGAGTGCTCTTTTCTCAAAAGCAGAGTGTGTTTCTTGTAAGGCGAGCTAGCGTTTGTTTCCCAGTCCTAAATGGAGTTGAATCCCATGCAGTTTCTGGTCCTACGAGCAAAAGTTGTTTTCTGGTAAGAAGAGTCACTATTGTGCTCCCTTTGATATACACAGGGCAAATAGCACTCGCATCTGTTCCCAGCAAGTACAGTGTATTGGACTGAAGAGGATCTACTGTTCTTGTCAGTTTCCTAAGCAGAGTTGAACTAGATATGGCCCGTGCGTGTAGGAAGCACAGTTCTTTTGTTCTGAGCAAGCTCACTGTTTTGGCCCTATAGAAAACAAAGTAGAGTAGAAGAGTGCTCTTTTCTCAAAAGCAGAGTGTGTTTCTTGTAAGGCGAGCTAGCTTTTGTTTCCCAGTCCTAAATGGAGTTGAATCACATGCAGTTTCTGGCCCTACGAGCAAGAGTTGTTTTCTAGTAAGAAGAGTCACTATTGCGCTCCCATTGTCATACACAGGGCAAATAGCACTCGCGTCTGTTCCCAGGATGTACAGTGTATTGGACTGAAGATGATCTACTGCTCTTGTCAGTTTCCTAAGCAGATTGAACTAGATATGGCCCGTGTGTGTAGGAAGCACAGTTCTTTTGTTCTGAGCAAGCTCACTGTTTTGGCCCTATAGGAAACAAAGTAGAGTAGAAGAGTGCTCTTTTCTCAAAAGCAGAGTGTCTTTTCTGTAAGGCGAGCTTGTGTTTGTTTCCCAGTCCTAAATGGAGTTGAATCACATGCAGTTTCTAGTCCTACGAGCAAGAGTTGTTTTCTGGAAAGGAAAGTCACTATTGTGCTCCCTTTGCCATAAACAGTGCAAATAGCACTCGCGTCTGTTCCCAGCAAGTACAGTGTATTGGACTGAAGATGATCTACTGCTCTTGTCAGTTTCCTAAGCAGAGTTGAACTAGATATGGCCCGTGTGTGTAGGAAGCACAGTTCTTTTGTTCTGAGCAAACTCACTGTTCGGACCCCATAGGAAACACAGTAGAGTAGAAGAGTGCTATTTTCTCAAAAGCAGAGTGTGTTTCTTGTAAGGCTAGCTAGTGTTTGTTTCCCTGTCAGAAACAGATTTGAATCTCATGCCGTTTCTGGTCCTAGGACAAGAGTTGTTTTCTGGTAAAAGGAGTCACTATTTCGCTCGCATTGCCATACACACTGCAAATAGGACTCGTGTCTGCGACCTGCAGGTACAGTGTATTGGACTGAAGAGGAGCTACTGTTCTTGTCAGTTTCCTAAGCAGAGTTGAACTAGATATGGCCCGTTTGTTTAGGAAGCACAGTACTTTTTTTCTGAGCAAGCTCACTGTTCTGGCCCTATAGGAAACACAGTAGAGTAGAAGAGTGCTCTTTTCTCCAAAGCAGAGTGTGTTTTGTGTAAGGCGGTCTAGCATTTGTTTCCCAGTCCTAAATGGAGTTGAATCACATGCAGTTTCTGGTCCTACGAGCAAGGGATGTTTTCTGGTAAGGAAAGTCACTATTGTGCTCCCTTTGCCATAAACAGTGCAAATAGCACTCACGTCTGTTCCCAGCAAGTACAGTGTATTGGACTGAAGAGGAGCTACTGTTCTTGTCAGTTTCCTAAGCAGAGTTGAACTAGATATGGCCCGTGTGTGTAGGAAGCACAGTTCTTTTGTTCTGAGCAAGCTCACTGTTCTGGCCCTATAAGAAACACAGTAGAGTAGAAGAGTGCTCTTTTCTCAGAAGCAGAGTTTGTTTCTGATTAAGCGAGCTAGCGTTTGTTTCCCAGTCCTAAATGGAGTTGAATCACATGCAGTTTTTGGTCCTAAGAGCAATGGATGTTTTCTGGTAAGGAAAGTCACTATTGCGCTCTCTTTGCCATACACAGTTCAAATAGCACTCGCGTCTGTTCCCAGCAAGTACAGTGTATTGGACTGTAGAGGAGCTACTGTTCTTGTCAGTTTCCTAAGCAGAGTTGAACTAGATATGGCCCATGTGTGCAGGAAGCACAGTTCTTTTGTTCTGAGCAAGCTCACTGTTCTGGCCCTATAGAAAACACAGTAGAGTAGAAGAGTGGTCTTTTCTCAAAAGCAGAGTGTTTCTTCTAAGGCGAGCTAGCGTTTGTTTCCTAATCCTAAATGGAGTTGAATCACATGCAGTTTCTGTTCCTATGATCAAGAGTTGTTTTCTGGTAAGAGGAGTCACTATTGCGCTCCTATTGCCATACACAGTGCAAACAACACTCGCTACTGTTCTTTGCAAGGACAGTGTATTGGACAGAAGAGGAGCTACTGTTCTTGTCAGTTTCCTAAGCAGAGTTGAACTAGATATGGCCCGTGTTTGTAGGAAGCACAGTTCTTTTGTTGTGAGCAAGCTCACTGTTCGGACCCCATAGGAAACACAGTAGAGTAGAAGAGTGCTCTTTTCTCAAAAGCCGAGTGTGTTTCTTGTAAGGCGAGCTAGCGTTTGTTTCCCAGTCCTAAATGGAATTGAATCTCATGCAGTTTCTGATCCTAGGAGCAAGAGTTGTTTTCTGGTAAGAAGAGTCACTATTGCACTCCCATTGACAAACACAGGGCAAATAGCACTGGCGTCTTTTCCCAGCATGTACAGTGTATTGGACTGAAGAGGATCTATTGTTCTTGTCATTGTCCTATGCAGAGTTGAACTAGATATGGCCCGTGTGTGTAGGAAGCACAGTTCTTTTGTTCTGAGCAAGCTCACTGTTTTGGCCCTATAGGAAACACAATAGAGTAGAAGAGTGCTCTTTTCTCAAAAGCAGAGTGTGTTTCTTGAAAGGCGAGCTTGCATTTGTTTCCCAGTCCTAAATGGAGTTAAATCACATTCAGTTTCTGGTCCTAGGAGCAAGAGTTGTTTTCTGGTAACAAGAGTCACTATTGCGCTCCCTTTGACATACACAGTGCAAATAGCACTGGCGTCTTTTCCCAGCATGTACAGTGTATTGGACTGAAGAGGATCTATTGTTCTTGTCAGTTTCCTAAGCAGAGTTGAACTAGATATGGCCTGTGTGTGTAGGAAGCACAGTTCTTTTGTTCTGAGCAAGCTCACTGTCCTGGCCCTTTAGGAAACACAGTGGAGTAGAAGAGTGCTCTTTTCTCAAAAGCAGAGTGTGTTTCTTGTAAGGCAAGCTAGCGTTTGTTTCCCAGTCCTAAATGGAGTTGAATCACATGCAGTTTCTCTTCCTACGAGCAAGAGTTGTTTTCTGGTAAGAAGAGTTACTATTGCGCTCCCATTGTCATACACTGGGCAAATAGCACTGGAGTCTGTTCCCAGCCTGTAAAGTTTATTGGACTGAAGAGGATCTACTGTTCTTGTCAGTTTCTTAAGCAGAGTTGAACTAGATATGGCCTGTGTGTGTAGGAAGCACAGTTCTTTTGTTCTGAGCAAGCTCACTGTTCTGTTTCTATAGGAAACACAGTAGAGTAGAAGAGTGCTCTTTTCTCAAAAGCAGAGTGTGTTTCTTCTAAGGCGAACTAGCGTTTGTTTCCCAGTCCTAAATGGAGTTGAATCACATGCAGTTTCTGTCCTACGAGCAAGAGATGTTTTCTGGAAAGGAAAGTCACTATTGTGCTCCCTTTGCCATACACAGTTCAAATAGCACTCGCGTCTGTTCCCAGCAATTACAGTGTATTGGACTGAAGAGGAGCTACTGTTCTTGTCAGTTCCCTAAGCAGAGTTGAACTAGGTATGGCCCGTGTGTGTAGGAAGCAAAGTTCTTTTGTTCTGAGCAAGCTCACTGTTCTGGCCCTATAGGAAACACAATAGAGTAGAAGAGTGCTCTTTTCTCAAAAGCAGAGTGTATTTTTTCTAAGGCGAGCTAGCGTTTGTTTCCCAGTCCTAAATGGAGTTGAATCACATGCAGTTTTTGGTCCTACGAGCAAGAGTTGTTTTCTGGTAAGAGGAGTCAATATTTCGCTCCCATTGCCAAACACAGTGCAAAAAGGACTCGCGTTTGTTCCCAGCATGTACAGTGTATTGCACTGAAGAGGATCTACTGTTCTTGTCAGTTACCTAAGCAGAGTTGAACTAGATATGGCCCGTGTGTGTAGGAAGCACAGTTCTTTTGTTCTGAGCAACCTCACTGTTCGGACCCCATAGGAAACACAGTAGAATAGAAGAGTACTCTTTTCTCAAAAGCAGAGTGTGTTTCTTGTAAGGCGAGCTAGCGTTTGTTTCCCAGTCCAAAATGGAGTTGAATCACATGCAGTTTCTGGTCCTACGAGCAAGGGATGTTTTCTGGTAAGGAAAGTCACTATTATGCTCCCTTTGCCATAAACAGTGCAAATAGCACTCACGTCTGTTCCCAGCAAGTACAGTGTATTGGACTGAAGAGGAGCTACTTTTGTTGTCAGTTTCCTAAGCAGAGTTGAACTAGATATGGCCCGTGTGTGTAGGAAGCACAGTTCTTTTGTTCTGAACAAGCTCACTGTTCTGGCCCTATAGAAAACACAGAAGAGTAGAAGAGTGCTCTTTTCTCAGAAGCAGAGATTGTTTCTTGTAAGGCGAGCTAGCGTTTGTTTCCCAGTCCTAAATGTAGTTGAATTTCATGCAGTTTCTTGTCCTATGAGCAAGAGTTGTTTTCTGGTAAGAAGAGTCACGATTGCGCTCCCATTGCCATACACAGTGCAAACAACACTCGCTACTGTTCTTTGAAAGTACAGTGTATTGGACAGAAGAGGAGCTACTGTTCTTGTCAGGTTCCTAAGCAGAGTTGAACTAGATATGGCCCGTTTGTGTAGGAAGCACAGTTCTTTTGTTCTGAGCAAGCTCACTGTTTGGACCCCATAGGAAACACAGTAGAATAGAAGAGTGCTATTTTCTCAAAAGCAGAGTGTGTTTCTTGTAAGGCTAGCTAGCGTTTGTTTCCCTGTCAGAAACAGATTTGAATCTCATGCTGTTTCTGTTCCTACGAGCAAGAGTTGTTTTCTGGTAAGAGGAGTCACTATTTCGCTCCCATTGCCATACAAAGTGCAAATAGGACTCGTGTCTGTTCCCAGCAAGTACAGTGTATTGGACTGAAGAGGAGGTACTGTTCTTGTCGGTTTCCTAAGCAGAGTTGAACTAGATATGGCCCGTTTGTGTAGGAAGCACAATACTTTTGTTCTGAGCAAGCTCACTGTTCTGGCCCTATAGGAAACACAGTAGAGTAGAAGAGTGCTCTTTTCTCCAAAGCAGAGTGTGTTTCTTGTAAGGCGAGCTAGCGTTTGTTTCCCAGTCCTAAATGGAGTTGAACCACATGCAGTTTCTGGTCCTACGAGCAAGGGATGTTTTCTGGTAAGGAAAGTCACTATTGTGCTCCCTTTGCCATAAACAGTGCAAATAGCACTCACGTCTGTTCCCAGCAAGTACAGTGTATTGGACTGAAGAAGAGCTACTGTTCTTCTCAGTTTCCTAAGCTGAGTTGAACTAGATATGGCCCGTGTGTGTAGGAAGCACAGTTCTTTTGTTCTGAGCAAGCTCACTGTTCTGGCCCTATAGGAAACACAGAAGAGTAGAAGAGTGCTCTTTTCTCAGAAGCAGAGTTTGTTTCTTGTAAGGTGAGCTAGCGTTTGTTTGCCAGTCCTAAATGGAGATGGATCACATGCAGTTTCTGGTCCTACGAACAAGAGTTGTTTTCTGGTAAGAAGAGTCACTATTGTGCTACCATTGCCATACACTGTGCAAATACCACTCGCGTCTGTTCCCAGCAAGTACAGTGTATTGGACAGAAGAGGAGCTACTGTTCTTGTCAGTTTCCTAAGCAGAGTTGAACTAGATATGGCCCGTGTGTGTGAAGCACAAATCTTTTGTTCTGAGCAAGCTCACTGTTCTGGCCCTACAGGAAACACAGAAGAGTAGAAGAGTGCTCTTTTCTCAAAAGCAGAGTGTGTTTCTTGTAAGGAGAGCTAGCGTTTGTTTCCCAGGCCTAAATGGAATTCAATCACATGCAGTTTCTGGTCCTACGAGCAAGAGTTGTTTTCTGGTAAGAAGAGTCACTACTGCGCTCCCATTGCCACACACAGTGCAAATAGCACTCGTGTCTGCTCGCAAGAAGTACAGTGTATTGGACTGAAGAGGAGCTACTGTTCTGGTCAGTTTCCTAAGCAGAGTTGAACTAGATATAGCCCATGTGTGTAGGAAGCACAGTTCTTTTGTTCTGAGCAAGCTCACTGTTCTGGCCCTATAGGAAACACAGTAGAGTAGAAGAATGCTCTTTTCTCAAAAGCAGAGCGTGTTTCTTGTAAGGAGAGCTAGCGTTTGTTTCCCAGTCCTAAATGGAGTTGAATCACATGCAGTTTTTGGTCCTAAGAGCAATGGATGTTTTCTGGTAAGGAAAGTCACTATTGTGCTCTCCTTGCCATACACTGTTCAAATAGCACTCGCGTCTGTTCCCAGCAACTACAGTGTATTGGACTGAAGAGGAGCTACTGTTCTTCTCAGTTTCCTAAGCAGAGTTGAAGTAGATATGTCCCGTGTGTGTGAAGCACAGTTCTTTTGTTCTGAGCAAGTTCACTTTAAGGACACCATAGTAAACACAGTAGTGTGGAAGAGTGCTCTTTTCTCAAAAGCAGAGTGTGTTTCTTGTAAGGTGAGCTACCGTTTGTTTCCCAGTCCTAAATGGAGTTGAATCACATGCAGTTTTTGGTCCTACGTGCACGGGATTTTTTCTTGTAAGGAAAGTCACTGTTGCGCTCCCTTTGCCATACACAGTTCAAATAGCCCTCGCGTCTTTTCCCAGCAATTACAGTGTATTGGACTGAAGAGGAGCTAATGTTATTCTCAGTTTCCTAAGAGAGTTGAACTAGATATGGCCCGTGTGTGTAGGAAGCACAGTTCTTTTGTCCTGAGCAAGCTCACTGTTCGGACCCCATAGGAAACACAGTAGAATAGAAGAGTGCTCTTTTCTCCAAAGCAGAGTGTGTTTCTTGGAAGGCGAGCTAGCGTTTGTTTCCCAGTCCTAAATGGAGTTGAATCACATGCAGTTTCTGGTCCTACGAGCAAGGGATGTTTTCTGGTAAGGAAAGTCACTATTGCGCTTCCTATGCCATACACAGTTCAAATAGCACTCGCGTCTTTTCCCAGCAAGTACAGTGTATTGGACTGAAGAGGAGCTACTGTTCTTCTCAGTTTCCTAAGCAGAGTTGAACTAGATATGGCCTGTGTGTGTAGGAAGCACAGTTCTTTAGTTCTGAGCAAGCTCACTCTTCTGGCCTATAGAAAACACAGTAGAGTAGAAGAGTGCTCTTTTCTCAAAAGCAGAGTGTGTTTCTTGTAAGGCGAGCTAGCGTATGTTTCCCAGTCCTAAATGGAGTTGAATCACATGCAGTTTCTGTCCTACGAGCAAGAGATGTTTTCTGGAAAGGAAAGTCACTATTGTACTCCCTTTGCCATACACAGTTCAAATAGCACTCTCGTCTGTTCCCAGCAAGTACAGTGTATTGGACTGAAGAGGAGCTACTGTTCTTGTCAGTTCCCTAAGCAGAGTTGAACTAGGTATGGCCTGTGTGTGTAGGAAGCAAAGTTCTTTTGTTCTGAGCAAGCTCACTGTTCTGGCCCTATAGAAAACACAATAGAGTAGAAGAGTGCTCTTTTCTCAAAAGCAGAGTGTGTTTCTTCTAAGGCGAGCTAGCGTTTGTTTCCCAGTCCTAAATGGAGTTGAATCACATGCAGTTTTTGGTCCTACGAGCAAGAATTGTTTTCTGGTAAGAAGAGTCACTATTGCACTCCCATTGCCATACACAGGGCAAATAGCACTCGCGTCTGTTCCCAGCAAGAACAGTGTATTAGACTGAAGAGGAGCTACTGTTCTTGTCAGTTCCCTAAGAAGAGTTGAACTAGATAGGGCCCGTGTGTGTAGAAAGCACAGTTATTTTGTTCTGAGCAAGCTCACTCTTGTGGCCGTATAGGAAACACAGTAGAGTAGAAGAGTGCTCTTTTCTCAAAAGCAGAGTGTGTTTCTTGTAAGGCGAGCTAGCGTTTGGTTCCCAGTCCAAAATGGAGTTGAATCACATGCAGTTTCTGGTCCTATGAGCAAGAGTTTTTTTTCTGGTAAGAAGAGTCACTGTTGTGCTACCATTGCCATACACAGTGCAAATAGCACTCGTGTCTGTTCCCATAAGTACAGTGTATTGGACAGAAGAGGAGCTACTGTTCTTGTCAGTTTCTTAAGCAGAATTGAAGTAGATATGTCCCCTGTGTGTGAAGCACAGTTCTTTTGTTCTGAGCAAGCTCACTTTTCGGATCCCATAGGAAACACAGTAGAGTAGAAGAGTCCTCTTTTCTCAAAAGCAGAGTGTGTTTCTTGTAAGGCTAGCTAGTGTTTGTTTCCCAGTCAGAAACGGAATTGAATCCCATGCAGTTTTTGCTCCTACGAGCAAGTGTTGTTTTCTGGTAAGAAGAGTCACTATTGCGCTCCCATTGCCATACACACTGCAAATAGCACTCGCATCTGCTCCCAGCAAGTACAGTATATTGGCCTGAAGAGGAGCTACTGTTCTTGTCAGTTTCCTAAGCAGAGTGGAACTAGATATAGCACGTGTGTGTAGGAAGCACAGTTCTTTTGTTCTGAGCAAGCTCACTGTTCTTGCCCTATAGGAAACACAGTAGAGTAGAAGAGTGCTCTTTTCTCAAAAGCAGAGTGTGTTTCTTGTAAGGCGAGCTAGCGTTTGTTTCCCAGTCCTAAATGGAGTTGAATCATGTGCAGTTTCTGTCCTAAGAGCAAGATTTGTTTTCTGGAAAGGAATTCACTATTGTGCTCCCTTTGCCATACACAGTTCAAATAGCTCTCGCGTCTGTTCCCCGCAACGACAGTCTATTGGACTGAAGAATTTCTACTGTTCTTGCCAGTTTCCTAAGCAGAATTGAACAAGATATGGTTCGTGTGTGTAGGAAGCACAGTTCTTTTGTTCTGAGCAAGCTCACATTTCGAACCCCATAGGAAAAACAGTAGAGTAGAAGAATGCATTTTTTCAAAGGCAGAGTGTGTTTCTTGTAAGGCGAGCTAGCGTTTGTTTCGCAGTCCTAAATGGAGTTGAATCACATGCAGTTTCCGTTCCTACAAGCAAGAGTTGTTTTCTGGTAAGGAAAGTCACTATTGTGCTCCCTTTGCCATACACAGTGCAAATAGCACTCGCGTCTGTTCCCAGCAAGTACAGTGTATTGGACTGAAGAGGAGCTACTGTTCTTGTCAGTTTCCTAAGCAGAATTGAACTAGATATGGCCCAGATGTATAGGAAGCACAGTTCTTTTGTTCTGAGCAAGCTCACTGTTTGGACCCCATAGGAAACACAGTAGAGTAGAAGAGTGCTGTTTTCTCAAAAGCAGAGTGTGTTTCTTGTAAGGCGAGCTAGCGTTTGTTTCCCAGTCGTAAATGGAGTTGAATCACATGCAGTTTTTGGTCCTAAGAGCAATGGATGTTTTCTGGTAAGGAAAGTCACTATTGTGCTCTCCTTGCCATACACTGTTCAAATAGCACTCGCGTCTGTTCCCAGCAACTACAGTGTATTGGACTGAAGAGGAGCTACTGTTCTTCTCAGTTTCCTAAGCAGAGTTGAAGTAGATATGTCCCGTGTGTGTGAAGCACAGTTCTTTTGTTCTGAGCAAGTTCACTTTAAGGACACCATAGTAAACACAGTAGTGTGGAAGAGTGCTCTTTTCTCAAAAGCAGAGTGTGTTTCTTGTAAGGTGAGCTACCGTTTGTTTCCCAGTCCTAAATGGAGTTGAATCACATGCAGTTTTTGGTCCTACGTGCACGGGATTTTTTCTTGTAAGGAAAGTCACTGTTGCGCTCCCTTTGCCATACACAGTTCAAATAGCCCTCGCGTCTTTTCCCAGCAATTACAGTGTATTGGACTGAAGAGGAGCTAATGTTATTCTCAGTTTCCTAAGAGAGTTGAACTAGATATGGCCCGTGTGTGTAGGAAGCACAGTTCTTTTGTCCTGAGCAAGCTCACTGTTCGGACCCCATAGGAAACACAGTAGAATAGAAGAGTGCTCTTTTCTCCAAAGCAGAGTGTGTTTCTTGGAAGGCGAGCTAGCGTTTGTTTCCCAGTCCTAAATGGAGTTGAATCACATGCAGTTTCTGGTCCTACGAGCAAGGGATGTTTTCTGGTAAGGAAAGTCACTATTGCGCTTCCTATGCCATACACAGTTCAAATAGCACTCGCGTCTTTTCCCAGCAAGTACAGTGTATTGGACTGAAGAGGAGCTACTGTTCTTCTCAGTTTCCTAAGCAGAGTTGAACTAGATATGGCCTGTGTGTGTAGGAAGCACAGTTCTTTAGTTCTGAGCAAGCTCACTCTTCTGGCCTATAGAAAACACAGTAGAGTAGAAGAGTGCTCTTTTCTCAAAAGCAGAGTGTGTTTCTTGTAAGGCGAGCTAGCGTATGTTTCCCAGTCCTAAATGGAGTTGAATCACATGCAGTTTCTGTCCTACGAGCAAGAGATGTTTTCTGGAAAGGAAAGTCACTATTGTACTCCCTTTGCCATACACAGTTCAAATAGCACTCTCGTCTGTTCCCAGCAAGTACAGTGTATTGGACTGAAGAGGAGCTACTGTTCTTGTCAGTTCCCTAAGCAGAGTTGAACTAGGTATGGCCTGTGTGTGTAGGAAGCAAAGTTCTTTTGTTCTGAGCAAGCTCACTGTTCTGGCCCTATAGAAAACACAATAGAGTAGAAGAGTGCTCTTTTCTCAAAAGCAGAGTGTGTTTCTTCTAAGGCGAGCTAGCGTTTGTTTCCCAGTCCTAAATGGAGTTGAATCACATGCAGTTTTTGGTCCTACGAGCAAGAATTGTTTTCTGGTAAGAAGAGTCACTATTGCACTCCCATTGCCATACACAGGGCAAATAGCACTCGCGTCTGTTCCCAGCAAGAACAGTGTATTAGACTGAAGAGGAGCTACTGTTCTTGTCAGTTCCCTAAGAAGAGTTGAACTAGATAGGGCCCGTGTGTGTAGAAAGCACAGTTATTTTGTTCTGAGCAAGCTCACTCTTGTGGCCGTATAGGAAACACAGTAGAGTAGAAGAGTGCTCTTTTCTCAAAAGCAGAGTGTGTTTCTTGTAAGGCGAGCTAGCGTTTGGTTCCCAGTCCAAAATGGAGTTGAATCACATGCAGTTTCTGGTCCTATGAGCAAGAGTTTTTTTTCTGGTAAGAAGAGTCACTGTTGTGCTACCATTGCCATACACAGTGCAAATAGCACTCGTGTCTGTTCCCATAAGTACAGTGTATTGGACAGAAGAGGAGCTACTGTTCTTGTCAGTTTCTTAAGCAGAATTGAAGTAGATATGTCCCCTGTGTGTGAAGCACAGTTCTTTTGTTCTGAGCAAGCTCACTTTTCGGATCCCATAGGAAACACAGTAGAGTAGAAGAGTCCTCTTTTCTCAAAAGCAGAGTGTGTTTCTTGTAAGGCTAGCTAGTGTTTGTTTCCCAGTCAGAAACGGAATTGAATCCCATGCAGTTTTTGCTCCTACGAGCAAGTGTTGTTTTCTGGTAAGAAGAGTCACTATTGCGCTCCCATTGCCATACACACTGCAAATAGCACTCGCATCTGCTCCCAGCAAGTACAGTATATTGGCCTGAAGAGGAGCTACTGTTCTTGTCAGTTTCCTAAGCAGAGTGGAACTAGATATAGCACGTGTGTGTAGGAAGCACAGTTCTTTTGTTCTGAGCAAGCTCACTGTTCTTGCCCTATAGGAAACACAGTAGAGTAGAAGAGTGCTCTTTTCTCAAAAGCAGAGTGTGTTTCTTGTAAGGCGAGCTAGCGTTTGTTTCCCAGTCCTAAATGGAGTTGAATCATGTGCAGTTTCTGTCCTAAGAGCAAGATTTGTTTTCTGGAAAGGAATTCACTATTGTGCTCCCTTTGCCATACACAGTTCAAATAGCTCTCGCGTCTGTTCCCCGCAACGACAGTCTATTGGACTGAAGAATTTCTACTGTTCTTGCCAGTTTCCTAAGCAGAATTGAACAAGATATGGTTCGTGTGTGTAGGAAGCACAGTTCTTTTGTTCTGAGCAAGCTCACATTTCGAACCCCATAGGAAAAACAGTAGAGTAGAAGAATGCATTTTTTCAAAGGCAGAGTGTGTTTCTTGTAAGGCGAGCTAGCGTTTGTTTCGCAGTCCTAAATGGAGTTGAATCACATGCAGTTTCCGTTCCTACAAGCAAGAGTTGTTTTCTGGTAAGGAAAGTCACTATTGTGCTCCCTTTGCCATACACAGTGCAAATAGCACTCGCGTCTGTTCCCAGCAAGTACAGTGTATTGGACTGAAGAGGAGCTACTGTTCTTGTCAGTTTCCTAAGCAGAATTGAACTAGATATGGCCCAGATGTATAGGAAGCACAGTTCTTTTGTTCTGAGCAAGCTCACTGTTTGGACCCCATAGGAAACACAGTAGAGTAGAAGAGTGCTGTTTTCTCAAAAGCAGAGTGTGTTTCTTGTAAGGCGAGCTAGCGTTTGTTTCCCAGTCGTAAATGGAGTTGAATCACATGCAGTTTCTGGTCCTACGAGCAAGAGTTGATTTCTGGTAAGAAGAGTCACTATTGCGCTCCCATTGTCACACACAGGGCAAATAGCACTGGCGTCTGTTCCCAGCATGTACAGTCTATAGGACTGAAGAGGTTCTACTGTTCTTGTCATTTTCCTAAGCAGAATTGAACAAGATATGGCCCGTGTGTGTAGGAAGCACAGTTCTTTTGTTCTGAGCAAGCTCATATTTCGAACCCCATAAGAAACACAGTAGAGTAGAAGAGTGCATTTTTCTCAAAGGCCAAGTGTGTTTCTTGTAAGGCGAGCTAGCATTTGTTTCCCAGTCCTAAATGGAGTTGAAATACAAATGAAGTTTCTGGTCCTACCAGCAAGAGTTGTTTTCTGGTAAGAAGAGTCACTATTGCGCTCCCTTTGCCATACACAGTGCATATAGCCCTCGCGTCTGTTCCCAGCAAGTGCAGTGTATTGGACTGAAGAGGAGCTACTGTTCGTGTCAGTTTCCTAATGAGAGTTGAACTAGATATGGCCCATGTGTGTAGGAAGCACAGTTCTTTTGTACTCAGCAAGCTCAATCTTCTGGCCCTATAGGAAACACAGTAGAGTAGAAGAGTGCTCTTTGCTCAAAAGCAGAGTGTGTTTCTTCTAAGGCAAACTAGCGTTTGTTTCCCAGTCCTAAATGGAGTTGAATCACATGCAGTTTCTGTCCTACGAGCAAGAGATGTTTTCTGGAAAGGAAAGTCACTATTGTGCTCCCTTTGCCATACACAGTTCAAATAGCACTCGCGTCTGTTCCCAGCAATTACAGTGTATTGGACTGAAGAGGAGCTACTGTTCTTGTCAGTTCCCTAAGCAGAGTTGAACTAGGTATGGCCCGTGTGTGTAGGAAGCAAAGTTCTTTTGTTCTGAGCAAGCTCACTGTTCTGGCCCTATAGGAAACACAATAGAGTAGAAGAGTGCTCTTTTCTCAAAAGCAGAGTGTATTTTTTCTAAGGCGAGCTAGCGTTTGTTTCCCAGTCCTAAATGGAGTTGAATCACATGCAGTTTTTGGTCCTACGAGCAAGAGTTGTTTTCTGGTAAGAGGAGTCAATATTTCGCTCCCATTGCCAAACACAGTGCAAAATGGACTCGCGTTTGTTCCCAGCATGTACAGTGTATTGCACTGAAGAGGATCTACTGTTCTTGTCAGTTACCTAAGCAGAGTTGAACTAGATATGGCCCGTGTGTGTAGGAAGCACAGTTCTTTTGTTCTGAGCAAGCTCACTGTTCGGACCCCATAGGAAACACAGTAGAATAGAAGAGTACTCTTTTCTCAAAAGCAGAGTGTGTTTCTTGTAAGGCGAGCTAGCGTTTGTTTCCCAGTCCAAAATGGAGTTGAATCACATGCAGTTTCTGGTCCTACGAGCAAGGGATGTTTTCTGGTAAGGAAAGTCACTATTATGCTCCCTTTGCCATAAACAGTGCAAATAGCAGTCACGTCTGTTCCCAGCAAGTACAGTGTATTGGACTGAAGAGGAGCTACTTTTGTTGTCAGTTTCCTAAGCAGAGTTGAACTAGATATGGCCCGTGTGTGTAGGAAGCACAGTTCTTTTGTTCTGAACAAGCTCACTGTTCTGGCCCTATAGAAAACACAGAAGAGTAGAAGAGTGCTCTTTTCTCAGAAGCAGAGATTGTTTCTTGTAAGGCGAGCTAGCGTTTGTTTCCCAGTCCTAAATGTAGTTGAATTTCATGCAGTTTCTTGTCCTATGAGCAAGAGTTGTTTTCTGGTAAGAAGAGTCACGATTGCGCTCCCATTGCCATACACAGTGCAAACAACACTCGCTACTGTTCTTTGAAAGTACAGTGTATTGGACAGAAGAGGAGCTACTGTTCTTGTCAGGTTCCTAAGCAGAGTTGAACTAGATATGGCCCGTGTGTGTAGGAAGCACAGTTCTTTTGTTCTGAGCAAGCTCACTGTTTGGACCCCATAGGAAACACAGTAGAGTAGAAGAGTGCTATTTTCTCAAAAGCAGAGTGTGTTTCTTGTAAGGCTAGCTAGCGTTTGTTTCCCTGTCAGAAACAGATTTGAATCTCATGCTGTTTCTGTTCCTACGAGCAAGAGTTGTTTTCTGGTAAGAGGAGTCACTATTTCGCTCCCATTGCCATACAAAGTGCAAATAGGACTCGTGTCTGCGACCTGCAAGTACAGTGTATTGGACTGAAGAGGAGGTACTGTTCTTGTCGGTTTCCTAAGCAGAGTTGAACTAGATATGGCCCGTTTGTGTAGGAAGCACAATACTTTTGTTCTGAGCAAGCTCACTGTTCTGGCCCTATAGGAAACACAGTAGAGTAGAAGAGTGTTCTTTTCTCCAAAGCAGAGTGTGTTTCTTGTAAGGCGAGCTAGCGTTTGTTTCCCAGTCCTAAATGGAGTTGAACCACATGCAGTTTCTGGTCCTATGAGCAAGGGATGTTTTCTGGTAAGGAAAGTCACTATTGTGCTCCCTTTGCCATAAACAGTGCAAATAGCACTCACGTCTGTTCCCAGCAAGTACAGTGTATTGGACTGAAGAAGAGCTACTGTTCTTCTCAGCTTCCTAAGCTGAGTTGAACTAGATATGGCCCGTGTGTGTAGGAAGCACAGTTCTTTTGTTCTGAGCAAGCTCACTGTTCTGGCCCTATAGGAAACACAGAAGAGTAGAAGAGTGCTCTTTTCTCAGAAGCAGAGTTTGTTTCTTGTAAGGCGAGCTAGCGTTTGTTTGCCAGTCCTAAATGGAGATGGATCACATGCAGTTTCTGGTCCTACGAACAAGAGTTGTTTTCTGGTAAGAAGAGTCACTATTGTGCTACCATTGCCATACACTGTGCAAATACCACTCGCGTCTGTTCCCAGCAAGTACAGTGTATTGGACAGAAGAGGAGCTACTGTTCTTGTCAGTTTCCTAAGCAGAGTTGAACTAGATATGGCCCGTGTGTGTGAAGCACAAATCTTTTGTTCTGAGCAAGCTCACTGTTCTGGCCCTACAGGAAACACAGAAGAGTAGAAGAGTGCTCTTTTCTCAAAAGCAGAGTGTGTTTCTTGTAAGGAGAGCTAGCGTTTGTTTCCCAGGCCTAAATGGAATTCAATCACATGCAGTTTCTGGTCCTACGAGCAAGAGTTGTTTTCTGGTAAGAAGAGTCACTATTGCGCTCCCATTGCCACACACAGTGCAAATAGCACTCGTGTCTGCTCGCAAGAAGTACAGTGTATTGGACTGAAGAGGAGCTACTGTTCTGGTCAGTTTCCTAAGCAGAGTTGAACTAGATATAGCCCATGTGTGTAGGAAGCACAGTTCTTTTGTTCTGAGCAAGCTCACTGTTCTGGCCCTATAGGAAACACAGTAGAGTAGAAGAATGCTCTTTTCTCAAAAGCAGAGCGTGTTTCTTGTAAGGAGAGCTAGTGTTTGTTTCCCAGTCCTAAATGGAGTTGAATCACATGCAGTTTTTGGTCCTAAGAGCAATGGATGTTTTCCGGTAAGGAAAGTCACTATTGTGCTCTCCTTGCCATACACTGTTCAAATAGCACTCGCGTCTGTTCCCAGCAACTACAGTGTATTGGACTGAAGAGGAGCTACTGTTCTTCTCAGTTTCCTAAGCAGAGTTGAAGTAGATATGTCCTGTGTGTGTGAAGCACAGTTCTTTTGTTCTGAGCAAGTTCACTTTAAGGACACCATAGTAAACACAGTAGTGTGGAAGAGTGCTCTTTTCTCAAAAGCAGAGTGTGTTTCTTGTAAGGTGAGCTACCGTTTGTTTCCCAGTCCTAAATGGAGTTGAATCACATGCAGTTTTTGGTCCTACGAGCACGGGATTTTTTCTTGTAAGGAAAGTCACTGTTGCGCTCCCTTTGCCATACACAGTTCAAATAGCCCTCGCGTCTTTTCCCAGCAATTACAGTGTATTGGACTGAAGAGGAGCTAATGTTATTCTCAGTTTCCTAAGAGAGTTGAACTAGATATGGCCCGTGTGTGTAGGAAGCACAGTTCTTTTGTCCTGAGCAAGCTCACTGTTCGGACCCCATAGGAAACACAGTAGAATAGAAGAGTGCTCTTTTCTCCAAAGCAGAGTGTGTTTCTTGGAAGGCGAGCTAGCGTTTGTTTCCCAGTCCTAAATGGAGTTGAATCACATGCAGTTTCTGGTCCTACGAGCAAGGGATGTTTTCTGGTAAGGAAAGTCACTATTGCGCTTCCTATGCCATACACAGTTCAAATAGCACTCGCGTCTTTTCCCAGCAAGTACAGTGTATTGGACTGAAGAGGAGCTACTGTTCTTCTCAGTTTCCTAAGCAGAGTTGAACTAGATATGGCCTGTGTGTGTAGGAAGCACAGTTCTTTAGTTCTGAGCAAGCTCACTCTTCTGGCCTATAGAAAACACAGTAGAGTAGAAGAGTGCTCTTTTCTCAAAAGCAGAGTGTGTTTCTTGTAAGGCGAGCTAGCGTATGTTTCCCAGTCCTAAATGGAGTTGAATCACATGCAGTTTCTGTCCTACGAGCAAGAGATGTTTTCTGGAAAGGAAAGTCACTATTGTACTCCCTTTGCCATACACAGTTCAAATAGCACTCTCGTCTGTTCCCAGCAAGTACAGTGTATTGGACTGAAGAGGAGCTACTGTTCTTGTCAGTTCCCTAAGCAGAGTTGAACTAGGTATGGCCTGTGTGTGTAGGAAGCAAAGTTCTTTTGTTCTGAGCAAGCTCACTGTTCTGGCCCTATAGAAAACACAATAGAGTAGAAGAGTGCTCTTTTCTCAAAAGCAGAGTGTGTTTCTTCTAAGGCGAGCTAGCGTTTGTTTCCCAGTCCTAAATGGAGTTGAATCACATGCAGTTTTTGGTCCTACGAGCAAGAATTGTTTTCTGGTAAGAAGAGTCACTATTGCACTCCCATTGCCATACACAGGGCAAATAGCACTCGCGTCTGTTCCCAGCAAGAACAGTGTATTAGACTGAAGAGGAGCTACTGTTCTTGTCAGTTCCCTAAGAAGAGTTGAACTAGATAGGGCCCGTGTGTGTAGAAAGCACAGTTATTTTGTTCTGAGCAAGCTCACTCTTGTGGCCGTATAGGAAACACAGTAGAGTAGAAGAGTGCTCTTTTCTCAAAAGCAGAGTGTGTTTCTTGTAAGGCGAGCTAGCGTTTGGTTCCCAGTCCAAAATGGAGTTGAATCACATGCAGTTTCTGGTCCTATGAGCAAGAGTTTTTTTTCTGGTAAGAAGAGTCACTGTTGTGCTACCATTGCCATACACAGTGCAAATAGCACTCGTGTCTGTTCCCATAAGTACAGTGTATTGGACAGAAGAGGAGCTACTGTTCTTGTCAGTTTCTTAAGCAGAATTGAAGTAGATATGTCCCCTGTGTGTGAAGCACAGTTCTTTTGTTCTGAGCAAGCTCACTTTTCGGATCCCATAGGAAACACAGTAGAGTAGAAGAGTCCTCTTTTCTCAAAAGCAGAGTGTGTTTCTTGTAAGGCTAGCTAGTGTTTGTTTCCCAGTCAGAAACGGAATTGAATCCCATGCAGTTTTTGCTCCTACGAGCAAGTGTTGTTTTCTGGTAAGAAGAGTCACTATTGCGCTCCCATTGCCATACACACTGCAAATAGCACTCGCATCTGCTCCCAGCAAGTACAGTATATTGGCCTGAAGAGGAGCTACTGTTCTTGTCAGTTTCCTAAGCAGAGTGGAACTAGATATAGCACGTGTGTGTAGGAAGCACAGTTCTTTTGTTCTGAGCAAGCTCACTGTTCTTGCCCTATAGGAAACACAGTAGAGTAGAAGAGTGCTCTTTTCTCAAAAGCAGAGTGTGTTTCTTGTAAGGCGAGCTAGCGTTTGTTTCCCAGTCCTAAATGGAGTTGAATCATGTGCAGTTTCTGTCCTAAGAGCAAGATTTGTTTTCTGGAAAGGAATTCACTATTGTGCTCCCTTTGCCATACACAGTTCAAATAGCTCTCGCGTCTGTTCCCCGCAACGACAGTCTATTGGACTGAAGAGTTTCTACTGTTCTTGCCAGTTTCCTAAGCAGAATTGAACAAGATATGGTTCGTGTGTGTAGGAAGCACAGTTCTTTTGTTCTGAGCAAGCTCACATTTCGAACCCCATAGGAAAAACAGTAGAGTAGAAGAATGCATTTTTTTCAAAGGCAGAGTGTGTTTCTTGTAAGGCGAGCTAGTGTTTGTTTCGCAGTCCTAAATGGAGTTGAATCACATGCAGTTTCCGTTCCTACAAGCAAGAGTTGTTTTCTGGTAAGGAAAGTCACTATTGTGCTCCCTTTGCCATACACAGTGCAAATAGCACTCGCGTCTGTTCCCAGCAAGTACAGTGTATTGGACTGAAGAGGAGCTACTGTTCTTGTCAGTTTCCTAAGCAGAATTGAACTAGATATGGCCCAGATGTATAGGAAGCACAGTTCTTTTGTTCTGAGCAAGCTCACTGTTTGGACCCCATAGGAAACACAGTAGAGTAGAAGAGTGCTGTTTTCTCAAAAGCAGAGTGTGTTTCTTGTAAGGCGAGCTAGCGTTTGTTTCCCAGTCGTAAATGGAGTTGAATCACATGCAGTTTCTGATCCTACGAGCAAGAGTTGATTTCTGGTAAGAAGAGTCACTATTGCGCTCCCATTGTCACACACAGGGCAAATAGCACTGGCGTCTGTTCCCAGCATGTACAGTCTATAGGACTGAAGAGGTTCTACTGTTCTTGTCATTTTCCTAAGCAGAATTGAACAAGATATGGCCCGTGTGTGTAGGAAGCACAGTTCTTTTGTTCTGAGCAAGCTCATATTTCGAACCCCATAAGAAACACAGTAGAGTAGAAGAGTGCATTTTTCTCAAAGGCCAAGTGTGTTTCTTGTAAGGCGAGCTAGCATTTGTTTCCCAGTCCTAAATGGAGTTGAAATACAAATGAAGTTTCTGGTCCTACCAGCAAGAGTTGTTTTCTGGTAAGAAGAGTCACTATTGTGCTCCCTTTGCCATACACAGTGCATATAGCCCTCGCGTCTGTTCCCAGCAAGTGCAGTGTATTGGACTGAAGAGGAGCTACTGTTCGTGTCAGTTTCCTAATGAGAGTTGAACTAGATATGGCCCATGTGTGTAGGAAGCACAGTTCTTTTGTACTCAGCAAGCTCAATCTTCTGGCCCTATAGGAAACACAGTAGAGTAGAAGAGTGCTCTTTGCTCAAAAGCAGACTGTGTTTTTCGTAAGGCGAGCTAGCGTTTGTTTCGCTGTCCTAAATGGAGTTGAATCACATGCAGTTTCCGTTCCTACGAGCAAGAGTTGTTTTCTGGTAAGGAAAGGCACTATTGCGCTCCCATTGCCATACACAGTGCAAATAGCTCTCGCGTCTGTTCCCAGCAAGTACAGTGTATTGGACTGAAGAGGAGCTACTGTTCTTGTCAGTATCCTAAGCAGAATTGAACTAGATATGGCCCGTGTGTGTAGGAAGCACAGTTCTTTTGTTCTGAGCAAGCTCACTGTTTGGACCCCATAGGAAACACAGTAGAGTAGAAGAGTGCTCTTTTCTCAAAAGCAGAGTGTGTTTCTTGTAAGGCTAGCTAGCGTTTGTTTCCCTGTCAGAAACAGATTTGAATCTCATGCTGTTTCTGGTCCTACGAGCAAGAGTTGTTTTCTGGTAGGAGGAGTCAATATTTCGCTCCCATTGCCATACAAAGTGCAAATAGGACTCGTGTCTGCGACCTGCAAGTACAGTGTATTGGACTGAAGAGGAGGTACTGTTCTTGTCGGTTTCCTAAGCAGAGTTGAACTAGATATGGCCCGTTTGTGTAGGAAGCACAATACTTTTGTTCTGAGCAAGATCACTGTTCTGGCCCTATAGGAAAAACAGTAGAGTAGAAGAGTGCTCTTTTCCCCAAAGCAGAGTGTGTTTCTTGTAAGGCGAGCTAGTGTTTGTTTCCCAGTCCTAAATGGAGTTGAACCACATGCAGTTTCTGGTCCTACGAGCAAGGGATGTTTTCTGGTAAGGAAAGTCACTATTGTGCTCCCTTTACCATAAACAGTGCAAATAGCACTCACGTCTGTTCCCAGCAAGTACAGTGTATTGGACTGAAGAAGAGCTACTGTTCTTGCCAGTTTCCTAAGCTGAGTTGAACTAGATATGGCCCGTGTGTGTAGGAAGCACAGTTCTTTTGTTCTGAGCAAGCTCACTGTTCTGGCCCTATAGGAAACACAGAAGAGTAGAAGAGTGCTCTTTTCTCAGAAGCAGAGTTTGTTTCTTGTAAGGTGAGCTAGCGTTTGTTTGCCAGTCCTAAATGGAGATGGATCACATGCAGTTTCTGGTCCTACGAACAAGAGTTGTTTTCTGGTAAGAAGAGTCACTATTGCGCTCCCATTGCCACACACAGTGCAAATAGCACTCGTATCTGCTCCCAACAAGTACAGTGTATTGGACTGAAGAGGAGCTACTGTTCTTCTCAGTTTCCTAAGCAGAGTTGAACTAGATATGGCCTGTGTGTGTAGGAAGCACAGTTCTTTGGTTCTGAGCAAGCTCACTCTTCTGGCCTATAGAAAACACAGTAGAGTAGAAGAGTGCTCTTTTCTCAAAAGCAGAGTGTGTTTCTTGTAAGGAGAGCTAGCGTTTGTTTCCCAGTCCTAAATGGAGTTGAATCACATGCAGTTTCTGGTCCTACGAGCAAGGGATGTTTTCTGGTAAGGAAAGTCACTATTGTGCTTCCTTTGCCATACACAGTTCAAATAGCACTCGCGTCTTTTCCCAGCAAGTACAGTGTATTGGACTGAAGAGGAGCTACTGTTCTTCTCAGTTTCCTAAGCAGAGTTGAACTAGATATGGCCTGTGTGTATAGGAAGCACAGTTCTTTGGTTCTGAGCAAGCTCACTCTTCTGGCCTATTAAAAACACAGTAGAGTAGAAGAGTGCTCTTTTCCCAAAAGCAGAGTCTGTTTCTTGTAAGGCGAGCTAGCGTTTGTTTCCCAGTCCTAAATGGAGTTGAATCCCATGCAGTTTCTGTCCTACGAGCAAGGGATGTTTTCTGGAAAGGAAAGTCACTATTGTGCTCCCTTTGCCATACACAGTTCAAATAGCACTCTCGTCTGTTCCCAGCAAATACAGTGTATTGGACTGAAGTGGAGCTACTGTTCTTGTCAGTTCCCTAAGCAGAGTTGAACTAGGTATGGCCCGTGTGTGTAGGAAGCAAATTTCTTTTGTTCTGAGCAAGCTCACTGTTCTGGCCCTATAGAAAACACAATAGAGTAGAAGAGTGCTCTTTTCTCAAAAGCAGAGTGTGTTTCTTGTAAGGCGAGCTAGCGTTTGTTTCCCAGTCCTAAATGGAGTTGAATCATGTGCAGTTTCTGTCCTAAGAGCAAGAGTTGTTTTCTGGAAAGGAATTCACTATTGTGCTCCCTTTGCCATACACAGTTCAAATAGCCCTCGCGTCTGTTCCCCGCATGTACAGTCTATTGGACTGAAGAGTTTCTACTGTTCTTGCCAGTTTCCTAAGCAGAATTGAACAAGATATGGTTCGTGTGTGTAGGAAGCACAGTTCTTTTGTTCTGAGCAAGCTCACATTTCGAACCCCATAGGAAAAACAGTAGAGTAGAAGAATGCATTTTTTTCAAAGGCAGAGTGTGTTTCTTGTAAGGCGAGCTAGCGTTTGTTTCCCAGTCCTAAATGGAGTTGAATCACATGCAGTTTCTGGTCCTACGAGCAAGAGTTGATTTCTGGTAAGAAGAGTCACTATTGCGCTCCCATTGTCACACACAGTGCAAATAGCACTGGCGTCTGTTCCCAGCATGTACAGTCTATAGGACTGAAGAGGTTCTACTGTTCTTGTCATTTTCCTAAGCAGAATTGAACAAGATATGGCCCGTGTGTGTAGGAAGCACAGTTCTTTTGTTCTGAGCAAGCTCACATTTCGAACCCCATAAGAAACACAGTAGAGTAGAAGAGTGCATTTTTCTCAAAGGCCAAGTGTGTTTCTTGTAAGGCGAGCTAGCATTTGTTTCCCAGTCCTAAATGGAGTTGAAATACAAATGAAGTTTCTGGTCCTACCAGCAAGAGTTGTTTTCTGGTAAGAAGAGTCACTATTGTGCTCCCTTTGCCATACACAGTGCATATAGCCCTCGCGTCTGTTCCCAGCAAGTGCAGTGTATTGGACTGAAGAGGAGCTACTGTTCTTGTCAGTTTCCTAAGGAGAGTTGAACTACATATGGCCCATGTGTGTAGGAAGCACAGTTCTTTTGTACTCAGCAAGCTCACTGTTCTGGCCCTATAGGAAACACAGTAGAGTAGAAGAGTGCTCTTTGCTCAAAAGCAGACTGTGTTTTTTGTAAGGCGAGCTAGCGTTTGTTTCGCTGTCCTAAATGGAGTTGAATCACATGCAGTTTCCGTTCCTACGAGCAAGAGTTGTTTTCTGGTAAGGAAAGGCACTATTGCGCTCCCATTGCCATACACAGTGCAAATAGCTCTCGCGTCTGTTCCCAGCAAGTACAGTGTATTGGACTGAAGAGGAGCTACTGTTCTTGTCAGTATCCTAAGCAGAATTGAACTAGATATGGCCCGTGTGTGTAGGAAGCACAGTTCTTTTGTTCTGAGCAAGCTCACTGTTTGGACCCCATAGGAAACACAGTAGAGTAGAAGAGTGCTCTTTTCTCAAAAGCAGAGTGTGTTTCTTGTAAGGCTAGCTAGCGTTTGTTTCCCTGTCAGAAACAGATTTGAATCTCATGCTGTTTCTGGTCCTACGAGCAAGAGTTGTTTTCTGGTAAGAGGAGTCAATATTTCGCTCCCATTGCCATACAAAGTGCAAATAGGACTCGTGTCTGCGACCTGCAAGTACAGTGTATTGGACTGAAGAGGAGGTACTGTTCTTGTCGGTTTCCTAAGCAGAGTTGAACTAGATATGGCCCGTTTGTGTAGGAAGCACAATACTTTTGTTCTGAGCAAGCTCACTGTTCTGGCCCTATAGGAAACACAGAAGAGTAGAAGAGTGCTCTTTTCTCAGAAGCAGAGTTTGTTTCTTGTAAGGTGAGCTAGCGTTTGTTTGCCAGTCCTAAATGGAGATGGATCACATGCAGTTTCTGGTCCTACGAACAAGAGTTGTTTTCTGGTAAGAAGAGTCACTATTGTGCTACCATTGCCATACACTGTGCAAATAGCACTCGCGTCTGTTCCCAGAAAGTACAGTGTATTGGACAGAAGAGGAGCTACTGTTCTTGTCAGTTTCCTAAGCAGAGTTGAACTAGATATGGCCCGTGTGTGTAAAGCACAAATCTTTTGTTCTGAGCAAGCTCACTGTTCTGGCCCTACAGGAAACACAGTAGAGTAGAAGAGTGCTCTTTAATCAAAAGCAGAGTGTGTTTCTTGTAAGGAGAGCTAGCGTTTGTTTCCCAGGCCTAAATGGAATTCAATCACATGGAGTTTCTGGTCCTATGAGCAAGAGTTGTTTTCTGGTAAGAAGAGTCACTATTGCGCTCCCATTGCCACACACAGTGCAAATAGCACTCGTGTCTGCTCCCAACAAGTACAGTGTATTGGACTGAAGAGGAGCTACTGTTCTTCTCAGTTTCCTAAGCAGAGTTGAACTAGATATGGCCTGTGTGTGTAGGAAGCACAGTTCTTTGGTTCTGAGCAAGCTCACTCTTCTGGCCTATAGAAAACACAGTAGAGTAGAAGAGTGCTCTTTTCTCAAAAGCAGAGTGTGTTTCTTGTAAGGAGAGCTAGCGTTTGTTTCCCAGTCCTAAATGGAGTTGAATCACATGCAGTTTCTGGTCCTACGAGCAAGAGTTGATTTCTGGTAAGAAGAGTCACTATTGCGCTCCCATTGTCACACACAGGGCAAATAGCACTGGCGTCTGTTCCCAGCATGTACAGTCTATAGGACTGAAGAGGTTCTACTGTTCTTGTCATTTTCTTAAGCAGAATTGAACAAGATATGGCCCGTGTGTGTAGGAAGCACAGTTCTTTTGTTCTGAGCAAGCTCACATTTCGAACCCCATAAGAAACACAGTAGAGTAGAAGAGTGCATTTTTCTCAAAGGCCAAGTGTGTTTCTTGTAAGGCGAGCTAGCATTTGTTTCCCAGTCCTAAATGGAGTTGAAATACAAATGAAGTTTCTGGTCCTACCAGCAAGAGTTGTTTTCTGGTAAGAAGAGTCACTATTGCGCTCCCTTTGCCATACACAGTGCATATAGCCCTCGCGTCTGTTCCCAGCAAGTGCAGTGTATTGGACTGAAGAGGAGCTACTGTTCTTGTCAGTTTCCTAAGGAGAGTTGAACTAGATATGGCCCATGTGTGTAGGAAGCACAGTTCTTTTGTACTCAGCAAGCTCACTGTTCTGGCCCTATAGGAAACACAGTAGAGTAGAAGAGTGCTCTTTGCTCAAAAGCAGACTGTGTTTTTTGTAAGGCGAGCTAGCGTTTGTTTCGCTGTCCTAAATGGAGTTGAATCACATGCAGTTTCCGTTCCTACGAGCAAGAGTTGTTTTCTGGTAAGGAAAGGCACTATTGCGCTCCCATTGCCATACACAGTGCAAATAGCTCTCGCGTCTGTTCCCAGCAAGTACAGTGTATTGGACTGAAGAGGAGCTACTGTTCTTGTCAGTATCCTAAGCAGAATTGAACTAGATATGGCCCGTGTGTGTAGGAAGCACAGTTCTTTTGTTCTGAGCAAGCTCACTGTTTGGACCCCATAGGAAACACAGTAGAGTAGAAGAGTGCTCTTTTCTCAAAAGCAGAGTGTGTTTCTTCTAAGGCTAGCTAGCGTTTGTTTCCCTGTCAGAAACAGATTTGAATCTCATGCTGTTTCTGGTCCTACGAGCAAGAGTTGTTTTCTGGTAAGAGGAGTCAATATTTCGCTCCCATTGCCATACAAAGTGCAAATAGGACTCGTGTCTGCGACCTGCAAGTACAGTGTATTGGACTGAAGAGGAGGTACTGTTCTTGTCGGTTTCCTAAGCAGAGTTGAACTAGATATGGCCCGTTTGTGTAGGAAGCACAATACTTTTGTTCTGAGCAAGCTCACTGTTCTGGCCCTATAGGAAACACAGAAGAGTAGAAGAGTGCTCTTTTCTCAGAAGCAGAGTTTGTTTCTTGTAAGGTGAGCTAGCGTTTGTTTGCCAGTCCTAAATGGAGATGGATCACATGCAGTTTCTGGTCCTACGAACAAGAGTTGTTTTCTGGTAAGAAGAGTCACTATTGTGCTACCATTGCCATACACTGTGCAAATAGCACTCGCGTCTGTTCCCAGAAAGTACAGTGTATTGGACAGAAGAGGAGCTACTGTTCTTGTCAGTTTCCTAAGCAGAGTTGAACTAGATATGGCCCGTGTGTGTAAAGCACAAATCTTTTGTTCTGAGCAAGCTCACTGTTCTGGCCCTACAGAAAACACAGTAGAGTAGAAGAGTGCTCTTTAATCAAAAGCAGAGTGTGTTTCTTGTAAGGAGAGCTAGCGTTTGTTTCCCAGGCCTAAATGGAATTCAATCACATGGAGTTTCTGGTCCTACGAGCAAGAGTTGTTTTCTGGTAAGAAGAGTCACTATTGCGCTCCCATTGCCACACACAGTGCAAATAGCACTCGTGTCTGCTCCCAACAAGTACAGTGTATTGGACTGAAGAGGAGCTACTGTTCTTCTCAGTTTCCTAAGCAGAGTTGAACTAGATATGGCCTGTGTGTGTAGGAAGCACAGTTCTTTGGTTCTGAGCAAGCTCACTCTTCTGGCCTATAGAAAACACAGTAGAGTAGAAGAGTGCTCTTTTCTCAAAAGCAGAGTGTGTTTCTTGTAAGGAGAGCTAGCGTTTGTTTCCCAGTCCTAAATGGAGTTGAATCACATGCAGTTTCTGGTCCTACGAGCAAGGGATGTTTTCTGGTAAGGAAAGTCACTATTGCGCTTCCTTTGCCATACACAGTTCAAATAGCACTCGCGTCTTTTCCCAGCAAGTACAGTGTATTGGACTGAAGAGGAGCTACTGTTCTTCTCAGTTTCCTAAGCAGAGTTGAACTAGATATGGCCTGTGTGTGTAGGAAGCACAGTTCTTTGGTTCTGAGCAAGCTCACTCTTCTGGCCTATAGAAAACACAGTAGAGTAGAAGAGTGCTCTTTTCTCAAAAGCAGAGTGTGTTTCTTGTAAGGAGAGCTAGCGTTTGTTTCCCAGTCCTAAATGGAGTTGAATCACATGCAGTTTCTGGTCCTACGAGCAAGGGATGTTTTCTGGTAAGGAAAGTCACTATTGCGCTTCCTTTGCCATACACAGTTCAAATAGCACTCGCGTCTTTTCCCAGCAAGTACAGTGTATTGGACTGAAGAGGAGCTACTGTTCTTCTCAGTTTCCTAAGCAGAGTTGAACTAGATATGGCCTGTGTGTATAGGAAGCACAGTTCTTTGGTTCTGAGCAAGCTCACTCTTCTGGCCTATAGAAAACACAGTAGAGTAGAAGATTGCTCTTTTCTCAAAAGCAGAGTGTGTTTCTTGTAAGGCGAGCTAGGGTTTGTTTCCCAGTCCTAAATGGAGTTGAATCACATGCAGTTTCTGTCCTACGAGCAAGGGATGTTTTCTGGAAAGGAAAGTCACTATTGTGCTCCCTTTGCCATACACAGTTCAAATAGCACTCTCGTCTGTTCCCAGCAAGTACAGTGTATTGGACTGAAGAGGAGCTACTGTTCTTGTCAGTTCCCTAAGCAGAGTTGAACTAGGTATGGCCCGTGTGTGTAGGAAGCAAATTTCTTTTGTTCTGAGCAAGCTCACTGTTCTGGCCCTATAGAAAACACAATAGAGTAGAAGAGTGCTCTTTTCTCAAAAGCAGAGTGTGTTTCTTGTAAGGCGAGCTAGCGTTTGTTTCCCAGTCCTAAATGGAGTTGAATCATGTGCAGTTTCTGTCCTACGAGCAAGAGTTGTTTTCTGGAAAGGAAAGTCACTATTGTGCTCCCTTTGCCATACACAGTTCAAATAGCTCTCGCGTCTGTTCCCCGCATGTACAGTCTATTGGACTGAAGAGTTTTTACTGTTCTTGCCAGTTTCCTAAGCAGAATTGAACAAGATATGGTTCGTGTGTGTAGGAAGCACAGTTCTTTTGTTCTGAGCAAGCTCACATTTCGAACCCCATAGGAAAAACCATAGAGTAGAAGAATGCATTTTCTTCAAAGGCAGAGTGTGTTTCTTGTAAGGCGAGCTAGCGTTTGTTTCGCAGTCCTAAATGGAGTTGAATCACATGCAGTTTCCGTTCCTACAAGCAAGAGTTGTTTTCTGGTAAGGAAAGTCACTATTGTGCTCCCTTTGCCATACACAGTGCAAATAGCACTCGCGTCTGTTCCCAGCAAGTACAGTGTATTGGACTGAAGAGGAGCTACTGTTCTTGTCAGTTTCCTAAGCAGAATTGAACTAGATATGGCCCGGATGTATAGGAAGCACAGTTCTTTTGTTCTGAGCAAGCTCACTGTTTGGATCCCATAGGAAACACAGTAGAGTAGAAGAGTGCTGTTTTCTCAAAAGCAGAGTGTGTTTCTTGTAAGGCGAGCTTGCGTTTGTTTCCCAGTCCTAAATGGAGTTGAATCACATGCAGTTTCTGGTCCTACGAGCAAGAGTTGATTTCTGGTAAGAAGAGTCACTATTGCGCTCCCATTGTCACACACAGGGCAAATAGCACTGGCGTCTGTTCCCAGCATGTACAGTCTATAGGACTGAAGAGGTTCTACTGTTCTTGTCATTTTCCTAAGAAGAATTGAACAAGATATGGCCCGTGTGTGTAGGAAGCACAGTTCTTTTGTTCTGAGCAAGCTCACATTTCGAACCCCATAAGAAACACAGTAGAGTAGAAGAGTGCATTTTTCTCAAAGGCCGAGTGTGTTTCTTGTAAGGCGAGCTAGCATTTGTTTCCCAGTCCTAAATGGAGTTGAAATACAAATGAAGTTTCTGGTCCTACCAGCAAGAGTTGTTTTCTGGTAAGAAGAGTCACTATTGCGCTCCCTTTGCCATACACAGTGCATATAGCCCTCGCGTCTGTTCCCAGCAAGTGCAGTGTATTGGACTGAAGAGGAGCTACTGTTCTTGTCAGTTTCCTAAGGAGAGTTGAACTAGATATGGCCCATGTGTGAAAGGAAGCACAGTTCTTTTGTACTCAGCAAGCTCACTCTTCTGGCCCTATAGGAAACACAGTAGAGTAGAAGAGTGCTCTTTGCTCAAAAGCAGACTGTGTTTTTTGTAAGGCGAGCTAGCGTTTGTTTCGCTGTCCTAAATGGAGTTGAATCACATGCAGTTTCCCTTCCTAAGAGCAAGAGTTGTTTTCTGGTAAGGAAGTGCACTATTGCGCTCCCATTGCCATACACAGTGCAAATAGCACTCGCGTCTGTTCCCAGCAAGTACAGTGTATTGGACTGAAGAGGAGCTACTGTTCTTGTCAGTTTCCTAAGCAGAATTGAACTAGATATGGCCCGTGTGGGTAGGAAGCACAGTTCTTTTGTTCTGAGCAAGCTCACTGTTCTGGCCCTATAGGAAACACAGTAGAGTAGAATAGTGCTCTTTTCTCCAAAGCATAGTGTGTTTCTTGTAAGGCGAGCTAGCGTTTGTTTCGCAGTCCAAATGGAGTTGAAATACATGCAGTTTCTGGTCCTACGAGCAAGAGTTTTTCTTTTAATAAGAGTCACTATTGTGCTCCCATTGCCATACTCAGGGCAAATAGCACTGGCCTCTGTTCCCAGCATGTACAGTGTATTGGACTGAAGAGGATCTACTGTTCTTGTCAGGTTCCTAAGCAGAGTTGAACTAGATATGGCCCATGTGTGTAGCAAGCACAGTTCTTTTGTGCTCAGCAAGCTCACTGTTCTGGCCCTATAGGAAACACAGTAGAGTAGAAGAGTGCTCTTTAATCAAAACCAAAGTGTGTTTCTTGTAAGGCGAGCTAGCATTTGTTTCCCAGTTATAAATGGAGTTGAATCACATGCAGTTTCCGTTCCTATGAGCAAGAGTTGTTTTCTGGCAAGGAAAGTCACTATTGCGCTTCCATTGCCATACACAGTGCCAATAGCACTCGCGTCTGTTCCCAGCAAGTACAGTGAATTGGACAGAAGAGGAGCTACTGTTCTTGTCAGTTTCCTAAGCAGAGTTGAACTAGATATGGCCCGTGTGTGTGAAGCACAAATCTTTTGTTCTGAGCAAGCTCACTGTTCTGGCCCTATAGGAAACACAGTAGAGTAGAAGAGTGCTCTTTAATCAAAAGCAGAGTGTGTTTCTTGTAAGGAGAGCTAGCGTTTGTTTCCCAGGCCTAAATGGAATTCAATCACATGCAGTTTCTGGTCCTACGAGCAAGAGTTGTTTTCTGGTAAGAAGAGTCACTGTTGCTCCCCCATT